>NC_088235.1:36377475-36678308 GCF_036934945.1 Oncorhynchus masou masou
ATCAAAGCTAGATTCCGGTCTGACAGCAAAAGTGGATGTTCCATGTCTCAAGCAAGGCTCATCACGTGAGGCTGCAACACTACTTCTAACACTTCTGCTTTCTGATGATAGGATGTTAGGGGGTGAGGAAATGCAGATAATATACAGAAGCTGTGCCCAGAAGAGATGTGTAGCAATACCAGGGCACGACAATTGTGAAAGTTACAGCTTAGTTGGTACACACATACACATGCATTTGCTCACGTACACAGCTTCTCAAACACGCACAGGTAATCACACACAGACGCAACCCCCATTGCTGTTTTGCTCAGTCCATGGTGAGATTTTACAACCACTTTAGTTACCGAAATGTATGAATCGTAAATGTAAATAAGGTTGTTTTATGAATGTTGAGGACAAAGCTTTTGTCACTTGAAGCAATAGCACCACCGTGTGGCAGACAAGACGGAGAGCAAAACATTTGGCTAAAAAATACCTGGCAACCAGAGGGCTGGAAAGCCATTTCAATGAGTTACACAGCTGACTTTAAAAAGTAACCAGAAATAACTATTGATTTGTAGCCTTTCGAGTGGCATAGCAGTCTAAGGCACTGCATAAGGCACTGAGTCGTCACTGCAGACCCAGGTGACCGGGAGTCCCATAGGGTGGCGCACAATTGCCCCAGCATCATCTGGGTTAGGAGAGGGTTTGGCCGGGGGAGGCTTTAATTGGCTTATTGGGCTCTAGCAACTCCTTGTGTCATGCTGGGCACCTGCAGGCTGATCTCAGTAGTCAGTTGAATGTTGTTTCCTCCAATACAATGTTGCAGCTGGCTTCTGGCTTCTGGTTAAGCTGTTAAGAAGTGCGTTTAGGTGGGTCATGTTTTGGAGGACACATGACTCGACCTTCGCCTCTCCCGAGCCCATTGGGGAGTTGCAGCGACAAGACAAGATAGTAATTGGATATCACGAAAAAGTAGTTATGTTTGAATATTTAGATTGTTAGCTGGTTAAGAACTTGATCCTACTTTGTAATATACCCCTCAGGCCAGTGTATAAAACCCTCTGGGTTTAGAGTCGTGTTATCCACCAGAGAGATGAAGACTTCGAGAAATAAGGTTATTACAGTTGAAGTTGGAAGTTTACATACACCTTAGCCAAATACATTTAAACTCAGTTTTTCACAACATTTAACAGTATTCCTGACATTTAAACCTAGTAAAATTTCCCTGTATGAGATCAGTTAGGATCACCACTTTATTTTAATTATGCAAAATGTCAGAATAATAGTAGAGAGAATTATTTATTTCAGCTTTCATTTCTTTCATCACTTTCCCAGTGGGTCAGAAGTTTACATGCACTCAATTAGTATTTGGTAGCATTGTCTTTACATTGTTTAACTTGGGTCAAACAATTTGGGTGGCCTACCACAAGCTTCCCACAATAAGTTGGGTGAATTTTGGCCCATTCCTCCTGACAGAGCTGGTGTAACTGAGTCAGGTTTTTGGCCTCTTTGCTCGCACACACTTTTTCAGTTTTGCCCACAAATTTTCTATATGATTGAGGTCAAGGCTTTGTGATGGCCACTCCAAAACCTTGACTTTGTTCTCCTTAAACCATTTTGCCACAACTTTGGAAGTATGCTTGGGGTCATTGTCCATTTGGAAGACCCATTTGCGACCAAGATTTAACTTCCTGACTGAAGTCTTGAGATGTTGCTTCAATATATCCACATCATTTTCATGATGCCATCTCTTTTGTGAAGTGCACCAGTCTCTCCCGCAGCAAAGCACCCCCACAACATGATGCTGCCACCCCCGTGCTTCACGGTTGGGATGGTGTTCTTCGGCTTGCAAGCCTCCCCCTTTTCCTCTGAACATAACAATGGTCATTATGGTCAAACAGTTTAATTTTTGTTTAATCAGACCAGAGGACATTTCTCCAAAAAGTACGATATTTTTCCCCATGTTCAATTGCAAACCGTAGTCTGGCTTTTTTATTGCAGTTTTGGAGCAGTGGCTTCTTCCTTACTGAGCGGCCTTTCAGGTTATGTCGATATAGGACTCGTTGTACTGTCGATTTTGTACGTTTCCTCCAGCAACTTCACAAGGTCCTTTGCTGTTGTTCTGGAATTGATTTGCACTTTTCGCACCAAAGTACGTTCATCTCTAGGAGACAGAACATCATCTCCTTCCTGAGCGGTATGATGGCTGCGTGGTCCCATGGTGTTTATACTTGCATACTATTGTTTGTACAGATGGACGTGGTACCTTCAGGCGTTTGGAAATTGCTCCCAAGGATGAACCAGACTTGTGGAGGTCTACAATTCTTGGCTGATTTTTTTCCGATTTTTCCATGATGTCAAGCAAAGAGTAGGTCTTGAAATACATCCACAGGTACACCTCCAATTAACTCAAATTATGTCAATTAGCCTATCAGAAGCTTCTAAAGCCATGACATTTTCTGGAATTCTCCAAGCTGTTTAAAGGCACAGCCAACTTAGTGTATGTAAACTTCTGACCCACTGGAAATGTGATACAGTGAATTATAAGTGAAAAAATCTGTCTGCAAAAATTATTTAAAAAATTACTTGTGTCATGCACAAAGTTGATGTCTTAACCGACTTGCCAAAACTATGGTTTGTTAACAAGAAATTTGCAGAGTGGTTGAAAAACAAGTTTTAGCCTCCCGGGTGGTGTAGTGGTTAAGGGTGCTGTGCTGCAGCGCCAGCTGTGCCACCAGAGACTCTGGGTTCGCGCCCAGGCTCTGTCGATTCTGGCCGCGCCCGGGAGGTCCGTGGGGGGGACGCACAATTGGCCTAGCGTCGTCCGGGTTAGAGAGGGTTTGGCCGGTAGGGAAATCCTTGTCTCATCGCGCACCAGCGACTCCTGTGGCGGGCCGGGCGCAGTGTGTGCTAACCAAGGTTGCCAGGTGCACAGTGTTTCCTCCGACACATTGGTGCGGCTGGCTTCCGGGTTGGATGGCGCTGTGTTAATAAGCAGTGCGGCTTGGTTGGGTTGTGTATCGGAGGACGCATGACTTTCAACCTTCGTCTCTCCCGAGCCCATACGGGAGTTGTAGCGATGAGACAAGATAGTAGCTACTAAACAATTGGATACCACAAAATTGGGGAGAAAAAGGGGTCAAATTCAACAACAAAAAAAAGAGAAAAAAAGAAACTTGTTTTAATGATTCCAACCTAAGTGTATATAAACTTCCAACTTCCAACTGTATAGCCATAGTATGATTTGAACAGCAACACAACATCTGCAATGCACACAGGTTAATTAAACATGCACAGGTAATCACAGACACACACACACACGCACACACACAAAGGATGGCACCTCTCAGTTGGTGGGGAATTTGATTTCTATAGGAGGACCCGTTTTTTTCACGGGGCCTCCTGTGTGAACACGCTTGCACATGCACACATTTTGTTAATGGGTATTATAATAAAGACCTGTGAGTTTCAAATTTGGGGAAGCTTACAATTTATCCTACAATTTCCACCTATCTGCGTGTTTGTTATGATTAACTATTCACCCCCCAAAGCCAATACTTTGTAGAGCCACCATTTGCAGCAATTACAGCTGCAAGTCTCTTGGGATATGTCTCTATAAGCTTGGCACATCTAGCCACTGGGATTTTTGCCCATTCTTCAAGGCCGAACTGCTCCAGCTCCTTCAAGTTGGATGGGTTCCGCTGGTGTACAGCAATCTTTAAGTCATACCAAAGATTCTCAACTGGGATTGAGGTCTGGGCTTTGACTAGGCCATTCCAAGACATTTACGTATGCCCCCTTAAACCACTTGAGTGTTGCTTTAGCAGTATGCTTAGGGTCAATGTCCTGAAGGTGAACCTCCGTCCCAGTCTCAAATCTCTTGAAGACTGAAACAGGTTTCCCTCAAGAATTTCCCCGTATTTAGGGCCGTCCATCATTCCTTAAATTCTGATCAGTTTCCCAGTCCCTGCTGATCCCCACAGCATGGTGGTGGCAGCATCATGATGGTAATCTCGGTAATCTCAGGGTGATGAGATGTGTTGGGTTTGCGCCAAACATAGTGTTTTCCTTGATGGCCAAAAAGCTACATTTTTGTCTCATCTGACCAGAGTACTTTCCTCCATATATTTTGGGAGTCTCCCACATGCCCTTTGGCAAACACAAAATGTGTTTGCTTATTTTGTGTTGCAGACTCTGGGGCCTTTCAGAACAGGTGTATATGTACTGAGATCATGTGACAAATCTTGTGACACTTAGATTGCACACAGGTGGACTTTATTTAACTAATTATGTGACTTCTGAAAGTAATTGGTTGCACCAGATCTTATTTAGGGGCTTCATAGCAAAGGGGGTGAATACATATGCACACCAACTTTTACGTTTGAATAATTTTTTTAATCAAGTTATTTTTTACATTTCACTACACCAATTTGGACTATTTTTTGTATGTCCATTACATGAAATCCGAATAAAAATGAATTTAAATTACAGTTTGTAACGCAACAAAATAGGAAAAATGCCAAGGCGGATTAATACTTTTGTAAGGCCAATGCAGCGTATGCAACTAACTAAGTAAAACACATAGACCTAAAGCCGACAAATAAAAACAGTACAACATTGTATCAATTCAGCAGGTTGGTGTGTTTGGGCGGCATGCTCCATCAAAGTTATCAGGACAGAAAAACCACACACATGATCACTGCTCACATGGAGCATTCCAAACAAAAGACAATTAAAACATTGACAAAACTCCCAAATGATGGTTATGAAATAAACCAAAGTTGTTTCTCACACGTGTAGCAGGTTGTGAACTCTGCAAAAAACGTTTCCACTCCGAGAATGACAATGGTTAAGGACTGTAAGACAAGAATTAACAGAAATTAATGTAAACAAATGATGGGGATTAACGGTATATTTAGTAGGCCTACTGGTTATTTTTGATATGGGGAATTTATAAAAATTAAAAAAACTGTCAAAGGGCAAACAATTCACACAATGAAACAATGAGTGTACAAGGGTTGGCAGGAGACAGCGGAGCACATTCTGGAGATTTGCCACACACCCCTCCCCTTCTTCTTGTCTCAACATTTTAATATATACTCAAGACACATTATCTTCACACATAGATGCTTTTCACTGACAGCTGCAACTCAGTAACCATCTAGGCCTATTGCCACGCACGCTGCCCAAATAGGCATTTTTATTGTACCTTCATTTAATTAGGCAAGTCAGTTAAGAAAAAATTCTTATTTACAATGATGGCCTACCCCGGCCAAACCCTAACCAGGACGAACCTGGGCCAATTTGCGCCGCCCTATGGGACTCCCAATCACGGCTGGTAGTGCCGCCTCTAGCAGTGCCTTAGACTGCTGCGCCACTCGTGAACCGTAGGACTATGCACTTGTGATTTGAAACAATCCACTGCTATTTAAAAAAATATTTAAAAGCTAATGATCCTCTGTGGCTAAGTCATGCTCTCTGGTATAGTATTTTACAGTAGTAAATATAATTTTGGCAAAACATAAATTTACTTTAGGGGAAGACAGCATCTGAACAGTGTATATAATGACGAGATGCTCATGTCTCCGCCCTAACAATGTGTGTCATTGTCCCACAGGTGGGAATGCAGGCATATCATGCCCATAGAAACACATTGGGCTTATTCAGGACACATTTAGGCGAGAGTGACTCATCTCGTTTCGCCTCCTCTCTGCTGGAACTAGCGAGCGAAACAGCGCCTCTCTGTCTGACTATATCTAGCCCATGCATCTGATGCTGTTCGGCCAGAAAAAGTATGACGTGCCATACTCCTTTTGTACAGACAGCATCAGATACATGGTCTACTCGTAAGTAGACACAGGGGCGCTGTTGCGCTTGCTCTAAGTGCTTTATCTGAGATTGATTCATCTTTCTGTTGTGCGCGTCCCGAGACGCTCAATATTTAAATATTTTATTTAGAGGGGCATGGAGGTACGGGTAGGGTGGGCCAGACTCCCTATGCCCCGCCCATAATGCCGGCTCTGACACCCGCACACAAATCCCAACCATCTGCGTGCAACTGCTTTTAGCAGGAGAAAACATTTGACCTTCTCTCGTTTTAGACAATGAACAGAAAAACGCAACACATTGTGTCTGGCCTTTTCTATATTTTTTCTTCTTCTTCCTCTCACCTCTCCCTTTTGTCTGTGTTGGTTGGCATGACAACCATATTTGATTAATTTGTGAGAAGTGTTTGGGGTGGATGGATGGTGAGCTAGAGAGAGGGAGGAAGAGAGAGAGGTTGTGTTCACTCCCTGGAACACATATTGCATTTTATAGTAGAAACATCTCTATCTCATTTTTGATAATGAGATACCTAATTGAAACAGGTGACCAGGACCAGGCCAGTGGTAACTGTGCTTTGTTCTTTTGACACAGTTAAAAATGTTCTGTTCAATTTCCCACCAGGGCTCTTTAGAGCTAGCCTGGCTTATGCGAACTACGTGACCACACAGCGAGGAAGAGCATTTTGCTCAAAATCATAATGAGGAATAGCTTTTTTCTCAAAATGTATTTTTTAACGCTTTTAGTGTGTGTACTAGAGGAGGCTGGTGGGCCGAGCTGTAGGAGGACCGGCTCATTGTAATGGCTGGAATAGAATTAAAGGAATGGTACCAATCACACCTAACAGATGGAAAAAGTGTGTGGGATTCCTTTCCATTGATTCTATTCCAGTCATTACAATGAGCCTGTCCTCCTATAGCTCCTCCCACCAGGCTCCTCTGCTGTGTACTTACCTGTATTTATACTTGGGATTCCACTTTTCAACAGTAAAAGTAAGAAAATTTGCTGGAGGACTTCTTTAAAGGGACATTTCTGATTGAGACAACATATGCAGCACCGTGAAAGTGTTCTCCGTGAATTTGGGAGCATTGCCTTTTAAAGGTGCATAGCCAACAAAGTATGATCGGATTGAATACCGGCCTGACTCTATGGTTGTTTGTTGTTGCGTGTGTGCGCGTGGTATATACAGTATGTGTGGCTTGGGAAGGAGACAAAGTCACAGACTCTATTCTTCTTTATGACTGGTTCTTAGTTGAAGCGTCACTTTGTCCTTGAAAGTAAAATAATTCAGGTTTTTGATTGGCGATAGAAAATACATTTACTTTGAAAATTAGATCGAGGCCTTTCCAAGTAGGTCCTCCATACATAAGTGTGCATGTGTGTGTCTTTCTCTTTCTTTTCTCCCTCTATCTCAAACTACTCATTTTCAGAAGTTGGAACTCTAGAGATGAAACCTAGAGCCTTAGGCCCTGTAGGGGCCAAGGAGAGTGCTAGTTGTTTGAGGTCAGGGGCAGTCAAGGTTGGGGTAGAGGAGGGAGGTGGTTGAGACAGGTTGAAGGCGGCCACAGAGGAACTACACTGGATATTTCAGAAATAATTTGAATGGGAAAGGAGAGAAGAAGAACAGAGAGGAGAGAGAGAAGAGGAGGAGAGAAGAGAATATGTGAAAGAAGATTGAGCAAAGGGAAAAGAAAGAGTGAATGATACAAAAATGAGGAGGGGAGGCAGAAGACAGTACACCAATAAAATGTGAACCCATTATAAAGGGTGTTGTTGGTGGGAATGCTACTAGGAGATAGCAAGAGAGCGATAAAAGGAAAGAAAGGAAGGAAAGAAGGGTGTTGGGCACACAGACAGAGAGAAGGAGAGAATTGTGAGTGTGTGTGTGTTCTGGCCTCATATCCTACTTTAGCCTACTGAAACACCCTGCTCAAACAGAGGGATGCTAAGTTAGCTAGCTGGCTATGACTTTCCAACACAACACTGGAACTCTCTCAAGTCAAGGTAAGCTTTTGGTATTACTAAACAGAGCAAAAGAAGAAACGTCCTCTCACTTTCAACTGTGTTTATTTTCCCCAACTTAACATGTGTAAATATTTGTAGGAACATAACAAGATTCAACAACTGAGACATAAACTGATCGAGTTCCACAGACACGTGACTAACAGAAATGGAATAATGTGTCCCTGAACAAAGCGGGGGTCAAAATCAAAAGTAACAGTCAGTATCTGGTGTGGCCACCAGCTGCATTAAGTACTGCAGTGCATCTCCTCCTCATGGACTGCACCAGATATGCCAGTTCTTACTCTTCCACCAAGGCACCTGCAAGTTCCTGGACATTTCTGGGGGGAATGGCCCTAGCCCTCACCCTCCGATCCAACAGGTCCCAGACGTGCTCGATGGGATTGAGATCCGGGCTCTTCGCTGGCCATGTCAGAACACTGACATTCCTGTCTTGCAGGAAATCACGCACAGAACGAGCAGTATGGCAGGTGGCATTGTCATGCTGGAGGGTCATGTCAGGATGAGCCTGCAGGAAGGGTACCACATGATGGAGGAGGATGGCTTCCCTGTAACGCACAGCACCAGACCATGACGGACCTTCCACCTTCAAATCAATCCTGCTCCAGAGTACAGGCCTCTGTGTTAATGTTAATTCCTTCTTTGATAAACACAAATCCAAACATCACCCCTGGTGAGACAAAACCGTGACTCATCAGTGAAGAGCACTTTTTGCCTGTCCTGTCTGGTCCAGCGATGGTGGGTTTGTGCCCATAGGTGACGTTGTTGCCGGTGATGTCTGGTGAGGATCTGCCTTACAACAGGCCTACAAGCCCTCAGTCCAGCCTCTCTCAGCCTATTGTGGACAGTCTGAGCACTGATGGAGGGATTGTGCATTCCTGGTGTAACTCGGGCAGTTGTTATTGCTCACCTTTACCTGTCCCGCAGGTGTGATGTTCGAATGTACCGATCCTGTGCAGGTGTTGTTACATGTGGTCTGCCACTGTGAGAATGATCAGCTGTCCGTCCTGTCTCCCTGAAGCTCTGTCTTAGGCGTTTCACAGTACGGACATTGCAATTTATTGCCCTGGCCACATCTGCGGTCCTCATGCCTCCTTGCAGCATGCCTAAGGCATGTTCACGCAGATGAGCAGGGACCCTGGGCATCTTTCTTTTTGTGTTTTTCAGTTAGTAGAAAGGCCTCTTTAGTGTCCTAAGTTTTCATAACATAATTGCCTACAGTCTGTAAGCTGTTAGTGTCTTAACGACCATCACTGTCTGTCACCTCAAATTTGTCTCTCGACCTGTGTGCACCTACATTGTAAACTTTCATTCATAGGCTAGGTTGTAGCAACCTCGTGATGGGTATAGGGAAATTTGAGTATCATGTAGTAGCCTAAACCTATTGCTGTTACATTGAACTGGGTACATGCAATATGAATGAGAGTCATCCAACATGCTGTAATAGAAATAAGGCCATGCTCATGGGATTTTTTTTCGTCCTCCCTCGTCTTAAACAGCACTGGTACATGTATGATTGTAAGTGCTGTATATAGCCAGTGTGTGTGTGTGTGTGTATACGCTGATTCGGTGTGCGAGTTCATTAGAACGTGCGTTGAAGATGTCGTTCCCATAGCAACGATTAAAACATTCCCAAACCACAAACCGTGGATTGATGGCAGCATTTGCGTGAAACTGAAAGCACGAACCACTGCTTTAAATCAGGGCAAGGTGACCGGAAACATGACCGAATACAAACAGTGTAGCTATTCCCTCTGCAAGGCAATCAAACAAGCTAAGCGTCAGTATAGAGACAAAGTAGAATCTCAATTCAATGGCTCAGACACAAGAGGTATGTGGCAGGGTCGACAGTCAATCACGGATTACAAAAAGAAAACCAGCCCCGTCACGGACCAGGATGTCTTGCTCCCAGGCAGACTAAATAACTTTTTTGCCCGCTTTGAGGACAATACAGTGCCACTGACACGGCCTGCAACGAAAACATGCGGCCTCTCCTTCACTGCAGCCGAGGTGAGTAAAACATTTAAACGTGTTAACCCTCGCAAGGCTGCAGGCCCAGACGGCATCCCCAGCCGCGCCCTCAGAGCATGCGCAGACCAGCTGGCTGGTGTGTTTACGGACATATTCAATCAATACCTATCCCAGTCTGCTGTTCCCACATGCTTCAAGAGGGCCACCATTGTTCCTGTTCCCAAGAAAGCTAAGGTAACTGAGCTAAACGACTACCGCCCCGTAGCACTCACTTCCGTCATCATGAAGTGCTTTGAGAAACTAGTCAAGGACCATATCACCTCCACCCTACCTGACTCCCTAGACCCACTCCAATTTGCTTACCGCCCAAATAGGTCCACAGACGATGCAAACTCAACCACACTGCACACTGCCCTAACCCATCTGGACAAGAGCAATACCTATGTGAGAATGCTGTTCATCGACGACAGCTCGGCATTTAACACCATAGTACCCTCCAAGCTCGTCATCAAGCTCGAGACCCTGGGTCTCGACCCCGCCCTGTGCAACTGGGTACTGGACTTCCTGACGGGCCGCCCCCAGGTGGTGAGGGTAGGCAACAACATCTCCACCCCGCTGATCCTCAACACTGGGGCCCCACAAGGGTGCGTTCTGAGCCCTCTCCTGTACTCCCTGTTCACCCACGACTGCGTGGCCACACACGCCTCCAACTCAATCATCAAGTTTGCGGACGACACAACAGTGGTAGGCTTGATTACCAACAACGATGAGACGGCCTACAAGGAGGAGGTGAGGGCCCTCGGAGTGTGGTGTCAGGAAAATAACCTCACACTCAACGTCAACAAAACTAAGGAGATGATTGTGGACTTCAGGAAACAGCAGAGGGAACATCCCCCTATCCACATCGATGGAACAGTAGTGGAGAGGGTAGTAAGTTTAAGTTAAGTTCCTCGGTATACACATCACGGACAAACTGAATTGGTTCACCCACACAGACAGCATCGTGAAGAAGGCGCAGCAGCGCCTCTTCAACCTCAGGAGGCAGAAGAAATTCAGCTTGTCACCAAAAGCACTCACAAACTTCTACAGATGCACAATCGAGAGCATCCTGACGGGCTGTATCACTGCCTGGTACGGCAACTGCTCCGCCCACAACCGTAAGGCTCTCCAGAGGGTAGTGAGGTCTGCACAACGCATCACCGGGGGCAAACTACCTGCCCTCCAGGACACCTACACCACCTGATGTTACAGGAAGGCCATAAAGATCATCAAGGACAACAACCACCCGAGCCACTGCCTGTTCACCCCGCTATCATCCAGAAGGCGAGGTCAGTACAGGTGCATCAAAGCTGGGACCGAGAGACTGAAAAACAGCTTCTATCTCAAGGCCATCAGACTGTTAAACAGCCACCACTAACATTGAGTGGCTGCTGCCAACACACTGACTCAACTCCAGCCACTTTAATAATGGGAATTGATGGGAAATGATGTAAAATATATCACTAGCCACTTTAAACAATGCTACCTAATATAATGTTTACATACCCTACATTATTCATCTCATATGTATACGTATATACTGTACTCTATATCATCTACCGCATCTTTATGTAATACATGTATCACTAGCCACTTTAACTATGCCACTTTGTTTACATACTCATCTCATATGTATATACTGTACTCGATACCATCTACTGTATCTTGCCTATGCCGCTCTGTACCATCACTCATTCATATATCTTTATGTACATATTCTTTATCCCCCTACACTTGTGTGTATAAGACAGTAGTTTTGGAATTGTTAGTTAGATTACTTGTTGGTTATTACTGCATTGTCGGAACTAGAAGCACAAGCATTTCACTACACTCGCATTAACATCTGCTAACCATGTGTATGTGACAAATAAAATTTGATTTGATTTGATTTGTGTGTGTGTGTGTGTGTGTGTGTGTGTGTGTGTGTGTGTGTGCAGTACCTATAGTGTGACTTGGATGCCTAGCAGGTCTGAGTGGGGGATTCTGATGTGTGTGTGGGTGGATGTGAAACAGGAGGTGTGTTTATGAGTCTGTATGATTGGAGCAGGCGTGTTTGTGTGTGTGTGTGTGTGTGTGTGTGTGTGTGTGTGTGTGTGTGTGTGTGTGTGTGTGTGTGTGTGTGTGCGTGTGCATGTGCACGCGCACGCGCACGTCTGCATGTGTGTGTGTCTAATATGTCATCAGCTCTAAGAATATCTCAGCAACTGCTGGAGAGAGAGGGTGCTGGAGAGAGTGTGTGTAAGCAGCACCTTGAAAAATATAGAGGTCAAGTGAATGAATGAGATTGAAGAGGAGAGAGAGAGAGGGGAGTGAGAGAAAAAGAGAACGTACTAATTGTAGTCAGTTTGTGTGTGGCAGAGGAGGGTAGAGAGCACTGGAGTCTGGAAAGCTGAACCTAGAGAGGATGCTTCACTTTTGTGATTTATAAACTTATGCGGGGAGGGGGGGCTGACTGGAGGGACAGACAGACAGAAGAAGAGAGAGGAAAGCAAAAAGAGGAGAGACTAAGAACATTGGGGCTCTTAGCTTCAACACCTAGTTTGACTCACACAGGCCACACAAACACACACACAGTGCTATGATGGGGACGGTTAGTGAGCTGTGTGCCTCCAGTTTCCAGACTTTTCTTTGTCCAACAGCAAGACCTGCAGCAACTCAAGGTAAGTCATCCCTCACCTCTGATGATCAAGGATAACACAGAAAAGCTGAACAACTTATTTCCTGCCGGCCAAAACAAGAGGACCACAATGGAAATAAGTTGATCAACTTTCGTCTGTTATCCGCATTGATTTTAAATACATTGTTTTCAGATGTGTAGTTGAATTGTGTTTTTAAATTGTCAAATAAATCAACACAAGAGAGAGAGAGAGAAAGTGTGTCTGAGTGTGAGATGAGTCTTTATCTTTATTTTTGTCTCGCTTTTCCCCCCTCTCTCTCCCACTACCTCTCTCTCTTTCCCGCTCTGTCATTTCTTTCTTCAAAGCCAAACTCTGTAAATAAAGTTCTAATTCAAGCACAAAGCTGCCAAGTCCCTCTCTACTTCCATCCTGTTTATCGGTTTCTCTTCTCAAGTGCAAGTGATTTAAAACACAGAATATAGAATTACATATTTACTGTGAGCAATTGCTAACAGTGAATATGTAATTACATTTTTATTACATTTACATTTTGGTCATTTAGCAGACTCTGTTATCCAGAGCGATTTACAGTCAGTGTATTAAACTAAGGTAAACAAGAATATAGCAAGTAAAAGGATTGTGTTACTGTTACCGTGAATGTTGTAGTTAAGCAGGCTACTTGCAGGTATATATTTGTATTAGAAAAGACCAAACATTTACATTTAAGTCATTTAGCAGACGCTCTTATCCAGAGCGACTTACAAATTGGTGAATTCACCTTCTGACATCCAGTGGAACAGCCACTTTACAATAGTGCATCTAAATCATTTAAGGGGGGGGGGGGGGTGAGAAGGATTACTTTATCCTATCCTAAACATGTATTCTACTGTAATTAAACTGTTAGAAAATAGGCTATATGAATTGTAGTTCAGGCTAGTGAAATACAAATTACAAAATAGGTATTGAAAGTATTGAAATACCTAATGTATTGTATTGCCTGTCGTTGACACTAGCTACCTGCACTGTAAATCTGCAACAGTTTACTTACCACTGTGCATCCAGTAATGCACTGTAAATTCTAGAAATACAGCATGTTACTGTAATCAGGTGTTCCAGGTGTAACGGCGTTCTTCTTTTGTTGAAAGAGAGTCGGACCGAAATGCAGCGTGTAAGTTACTCATGTTTATTAGTGAAGACAAACGAACGAACTAAACATGAACAACTAATAAATACAAAACAACAAACGGAACGTGAAACCTATTACAGCCTGACTGGTGAAACTAACACAGAGACAGGAACAATCACCCACGAAATGTAAAGCGAAACCCAGGCTACCTAAATACGGTTCCCAATCAGAGACAACGAGAATCACCTGACTCTGATTGAGAACCGCCTCAGGCAGCCAAACCTATTAAACACACACACCCCTAATCAGCTACAATCCCAACTACTACAAACCCCAATACGAAACTACAATACATAATAAACCCATGTCACACCCTGGTCTGACTAACTAATAAACTAAAACACAAAATACTAAGACCAAGGTGTGACACCAGGAATATCCTGGCAATTTGTGTTACAGTAAAGGTCCTGTAAATCTACAGTAATTTACTGGCTTCTGTGCTGCCAGTAATTTACTTTAAATGTACAGTAACCTGCTGCCTACTGTGCTGCCAGTAATTTACTGTAAAAATGAAAGGATTTTTTTTTACAGTAAATCTTTCGCTGACTAGGAGCTTACACAAGATATTTTCAGATTTTCAACCGAGTATGGCAGGTAAGCATTACTCTATATACATATACTTAATGTGATATGTTACTGAAAACAACTGGGAACTATTTTCTCTCTTTCTTTTGTATGTACTGTATCATAGCACGGTAATAAAGGGAGAGAACACACTCGACTCTTACACTCTTGCAAATGAAAGGGTGCCTGGAACCAAAATAAGGATCACATCAAAAGTGAAAAAGGCTAGCATTGTTTTAAAGTACTAGTAAAGAGATTAAAGTAATACAAATATGTATTTAACATGTTTGTTCTACATAATGGCCGTGTTCCTGCCCAATAACATTGCTGATGCTTGCCAAGCCTTACAAAGCCTGCATAGGTATTTCAAATATCATCTATAAGCTAACCATATGATATAGAAATCTGGTGCCCGACAGCACCAGACAGCATGTATTAAATATGTAATATCAGGGTAACAGCAATGTATGCTAACAAGATACTATGTAGGCTAGCAGTGCAATGGAAGCAGTACAAAGACAGGTATGGCATAGGGCCTACATTGTGGATAATGGCATCACAGGTTTCGCAGACTAAACGTAGCACTCAAAATAAACAATATAGGCAACAGGTAGCATTAGTAGTGCTGGGCTAACAGTGTTGGCACAGTATACAGTATATCAATTAACAGTTGGCTCGAGTCAATGCTCTAAATAAACTTTTTTATTTGGTAGCACTGGTGCTTCTAATGTTGAAAAGTAAGGAGCACCAGACAAAATTTAGGAGCACAATCATTTATATATATTTTTACTGCAAATGACTGTTCTATCATTCTTTCTTAATGTAGAATGTAACATTCAAAACTGAACATTAATTGTATTCAAACGTGCAACAGCAAATATATTTATAAAGTTTAGGCGACAAAATCTTTATGCATTTAAAAGTACAGGTAACAGATAATGAAAATAATAATAATAAAAAACTATGTAACTAATAATGTTAATGTTGTAACAAGGCAACATGCTGACTATTAACTGACACTTGGATAATGTAATAAATGTTTAGTCTCCTCTCACAATAACTAATACATTTCTTTGATCTAGAATTTAGCTAATAAATCAACTTGCTTTTAGGGTTAGGGTTTAGGGTAGGAATGTCCCAGATGGAACTAATCCTCTTCCCAGATAGTGTCCTCAATTGTGCCAATAATGTTTGCGAAGGACACCTCATTTCCATATGAAGGGTTAATTTATAATCCATTATTTTTCTGGGTGAGTAACTTGGGTCTGAATTTGGTTACAGCCTCTTTGGCAATGCAATAAACGGTGTTAAATTTAATCTCCAGCTCAGTTAGCTCCGCCTGTTGACCGACTTGGGCTGCCACCTGTTGCCTGTCAAATACGGCTACCTGGTAGTAGACATATTGATGTTGCTCCAGCCTTGGCTACTGATCATGCCTCTCATTGCTATTATATTACACATAAGTGTCATTGGAAGAAGGCGTCTTCTGTGTGATGGAGTTTTGTTGTTGAATATTAACACGTTAAAAGGTTAAATTAATACACACCTTTTATAGGGTTACGGTTAGTGTTCCCCACAGACATATCTCCATGTTACAGCACTTGTTTACGGGAAACAGACGGAAGTCAGAGGCAACCTTCTGTGCTAATTAGCTATCTAGCGTGCTCCGAACAATTCTGTGTAAGTATAAGTGTATCGGAAGTGAAGTTTCATTGGTTGGAGGCACGCATAGCTGTATGGATCTGTGCACAACTGCTACAGCAAGTGTGTCTTTTTTATTTTAATAATTATTTATCCCTGATGAAAGTTAAGGGCCATATGTTTCGAAAGCCGTATTGCAAGCGATGACCTTTCTAAATGTTAAACCACAGTGTCGGGATTGTAGTTCACAAGAGCTAGTCGTGGGCGAAACTAGCCACTGAAAACTGTAGGGAAAGGCAGAATGCAACCTAGAGTTTTGGAGAGCTACTCCAGCCCCTGCCCCAATGCACTTGTCCCCGCACTTTATGTGCTTTTGAATTATGTTATGCTTTTTATTTGACAATTTGTTTAGCCGCACGGTGCTCCCAACACAAAAGTACTGGTCATGGGGGCAAAAATTTGGTCACACATTAGAGCCATGGCTAGGGTACCGGGTGGCTAGCATAGGCGACAGTGGTGAGCTAGCACGATAGGCTAGCAGGCCGCAGGCTGTGGATAGTAGCACACAATAGACCAGTATATACAATGGGCTAGCATGCTAAGCTAGGCCATCGGCTAGCAGTAGCGGACAGTATATACAGGGGGCTCGCACGCCATAATTGATTCACTACTTTAAGGCCACACCCAAACACCAATGTGTAATTCTAAACTAGTATAACACTTTTATCACTGCTATTTTAATTTTACATCCTGTATTTTTCTTTCTACAGATTACATCGATATGAGAATGACTGAAGAGGAGACAGGACCACGGTTTAAAGCCTGTGCATGCCTGCTGTGCTTATATCTCGTTGACTCCAGAGTACAACCAGATGAGAATGTTGTTGCTCCAGGAACCAACGGTAGCTTGTTCGTTGCTGGGCTACTATTGGGCTGAAACATACAGTAAATGGCATATGTCCCTGCTACGTGATGTATTGAGAACGAGATTGGATTACAGCATTTTATCTTTTTTTACTATAGATTTAAGGGTAGGTTTTGCAGTTATATATACAGTTATATATATTGGAGTCCACCTATGGTAAATTTAATTGATTGGACATTATTTGGAAAGGTGCACACCTGTCTATAAAAGGTGCCACTGTTGACAGTGCTTGCCAGAGCAAAAATCAAACCATGAGTTGAAGGAATTGTGTCGAGGCACAGATCTGGAGAAGGGTACCAAAATATTTCTGCAGCATTGAACCAACACTTTACATGTTGCATTTAATGAGGGTTCCTCAAGGGTTCTTTGGGAAAGGTGATCGTTCTATGTGAATCCATAATGACTCAAATAAAACTTTGAGCTCTTAAATGGTTCTGTACATTCCACAAAAGGGTTATTTTCTCTCTGAGTGATAATGAAATGTAGAGGAGGTGGCTCATTAGACTATTTTGGTGCGTGATTTGTGCACTGTTCTTTTTGTGCAACCGTGAGAGTGTCTTTCCAGGTTATCTAATGTGTTATGTACACTGAATTCACAAAACATAAAGAATACCTGCTCTTTTCATGAAATTGACCTCCCAGGTGAATCCAGGTGAAAGCTATGATCCCTTATTGATGTCACTTGTTAAATCTGCTTCAATCTATGTAGATGAAGGTGAGGAGACAGGTTAAAGAAAGATTTTTAAGCCTTGAGACAATTGAGACATGGATTGTGTATGTACGCCATTCAGAGTGTAAATGGGCAAGTCAAAGGATTTAAGTGCCTTTGAACGGGGTATGGTAGTAGGTTCCAGGTGTATCGGTTTGTGTCAAGAACTGCAAAGCGGTTTCTGTGTGCCAACATCTTTGTGGAATGCTTTCGACACCTTGTAGAGTCCTTGCCCTGATGAATTGGGGCTGTTCTGAGGACAAAAGGGGGGGTACAACTCAATAATAGGAAGACATTCTTAATGTTTTGAACACTCAGAGTATGTGGAATCATAATGACTCAAAGGTCATCAATGGTCTTCAAAAAGATAATGGCGCTGGAGGGGTTGGCTGCCCTTTTAAGGGCTCTTAACCAATTGTGCTATTTTGTATGTTTTTTTTGTATTGTTTGTAACTTATTTTGTATATAATGTTGCTGATACTGTCTCTTATGTGGCGCAGCAGTCTAAGGCACTGCATCTCAATGCAAGAGGTGTCACTACAGACCTTGGTTGTATCCAGGCTGTATCACATCCGGCTGTGATTGGAAGTCCCATAGGGCAGTGCACAACTGGCCCAGCGTTATCCGGATTTGGCCGGGGTAGGCCGTCATTGTAAATAAGAATTTGTTCTTAACTTGCCTTGCCTACTTCCGGCGCCGACAGAGATGGCTGCCTCGCTTCGCGTTCCTAGGAAACTATGCAGTTTTTTGTTTTTTTTACGTGTTATTTCTTACATTAGTACCCCAGGTCATCTTAGGTTTCATTACATACAGTTGAGAAGAACTACTGAATATAAGAGCAGCGTCAACTCACCATCAGTACGACCAAGAATATGACTTTCGCGAAGCGGATCCCGTGTTCTGCCTTTCACCCAGGACAACGGAATGGATCCCAGCCGGCGACCCAAAAAAACGACTTCGTAAAAGAGGGACACGAGGCGGTCTTCTGGTCAGACTCCGGAGATGGGCACATCATGCACCACTACCTAGTATACTTCTCGCCAATGTCCAGTCTCTTGACAACAAGGTTGATGAAACACGAGCAAGGGTAGCATTCCAGGGGGACATCAGAGACTGTAACGTTCCTTGCGTCACGGAAACATGGCTCACTGGAGAGACGCTATCGGAGTCGGTGCAGCCAGCTGGTTTCTCCACGCATCGCGCCGACAGAAACAAACATCTTTCTGGTAAGAAGAGGGGCGGGGCGTATGCCTTATGGCTAACGAGACGTGGTGTGATCACAAAAACATACAGGAACTCAAATCCTTCTGTTCACCTGATTTAATTCCTCACAATCAAGTGTCGACCGCATTATCTACCAAGGGAATTCTCTTCGATTATAATCACAGCCGTATATATTCCCCCCCAAGCAGACACATCGATGGCTCTGAACGAACTTTATTTGACTCTTTGCAAACTGGAAACCATACATCCTGAGGCTGCATTCATTGTAGCTGGGGATTTTAACAAGGCTAATCTGAAAACAAGACTCCCTAAATTGTATCAGCATATCGATTGCGCAACCAGGGCTGGTAAAACCTTAGATCATTGCTATTCTAACTTCCGCGATGCATATAAGGCCCTGCCCCACCCTCCTTTCGGAAAAGCTGACCACGACTCCATTTTGTTGATCCCTGCCTACAGACAGAAACTAAAACAAGAAGCTCCCACGCTGAGGTCTGTCCAACGCTGGTCCGACCAATCTGATTCCACACTACAAGACTGCTTCCGTCACATGGACTGGGATATGTTTCGTATTGCGTCAGACAACAACATTGACGAATATGCTGATTCGGTGTGCGAGTTCATTAGAACGTGCGTTGAAGATGTCGTTCCCATAGCAACGATTAAAACATTCCCAAACCAGAAACCGTGGATTGATGGCAGAATTCGCGTGAAACTGAAAGCACGAACCACTGCTTTTAATCAGGGCAAGGTGACCGGAAACATGACCGAATACAAACAGTGCAGCTATTCCCTCCACAAGGCAATCAAACAAGCTCAGCGTCAGTATAGAGACAAAGTAGAATCTCAATTCAATGGCTCAGACACAAGAGGTATGTGGCAGGGTCTACAGTCAATCATGGATTACAAAAAGAAAACCAGCCCTGTCACGGACCAGGATGTCTTGCTCCCAGGCAGACTAAATAACTTTTTTGCCCGCTTTGAGGACAATACAGTGCCACTGACACGGCCTGCAACAAAAACATGCGGACTCTCCATCACTGCAGCCGAGGTGAGTAAAACATTTAAACGTGTTAACCCTCGCAAGGCTGCAGGCCCAGACGGCATCCCCAGCCGTGCCCTCAGAACATGCGCAGACCAGCTGGCTGGTGTGTTTACGGACATATTCAATCAATCCCAATACCAGTCTGCTGTTCCCATATGCTTCAAGAAGGCCACCATTGTTCCTGTTCCCAAGAAAGCTAAGGTAACTGAGCTAAACGACTACCGCCCCGTAGCACTCACTTCCGTCATCATGAAGTGCTTTGAGAGACTAGCCAAGGACCATATCACCTCCACCCCACCTGACACCCTAGACCCACTCCAATTTGCTTACCGCCCAAATAGGTCCACAGACGATGCAATCTCAACCACACTGCACACTGCCCTAACCCATCTGGACAAGAGGAATACCTATGTGAGAATGCTGTTCATCGACTACAGCTCGGCATTTAACACCATAATACCCTCCAAACTCTGGGTCTCGACCCCGCCCTGTGCAACTGGGTACTGGACTTCCTGACGGGCCGCCCCCAGGTGGTGAGGGTAGGCAACAACATCTTCACCCCGCTGATCCTCAACACTGGGCCCCACAAGGGTGCGTTCTGAGCCCTCTCCTGTACTCCCTGTTCACCCACGACTGCATGGCCACACACGCCTCCAACTCAATCATCAAGTTTGCGGACGACACAACAGTGGTAGGCTTGATTACCAACAACGACGAGACGGCCTACAAGGAGGAGGTGAGGGCCATCGGAGTGTGGTATCAGGAAAATAACCTCACACTCAACGTCAACACAACTAAGGAGATGATTGTGGACTTCAGGAAACAGCAGAGTGAACACCCCCCTATCCACATCGATGGAACAGTAGTGGAGAGGGTAGTAAGTTTTAAGTTCCTCGGTATACACATCACAGACAAACTGAATTGGTCCACCCACACAGACAGCATCGTGAAGAAGGCGCAGCAGCACCTCTTCAACCTCAGGAGGCTGAAGAAATTCGGCTTGTCATCAAAAGCACTCACAAACTTCAAACTTCACAATCGAGAGCATCCTGACGGGCTGTATCACCGCCTGGTACGGCAACTGCTCCGCCCACAACCGTAAGGCTCTCCAGAGGGTAGTGAGGTCTGCACAATGCATCACCGGGGGCAAACTACCTGCCCTCCAGGACACCTACACCACCCGATGTTACAGGAAGGCCATAAAGATCATCAAGGACAACCCAAGCCACTGCCTGTTCACCCCGCTATCATCCAGAAGGCGAGGTCAGTACAGGTGCATCAAAGCTGGGACTGAGAGACTGAAAAACAGCTCCTATCTCAAGGCCATCAGACTGTTAAACAGCCACCACTAACATTGAGTGGCTGCTGCCAACACACTGACTCAACTCCAGCCACTTTAATAATGGGAATTGATGGGAAATTATGCAAAATATATCACTAGCCACTTTAAACAATGCTACCTAATATAATGTTTACATACCCTACATTATTCATCTCATATGTATACGTATTTACTGTACTCCATATCATCTACCGCATCTTTATGTAATACATGTATCACTAGCCACTTTAACTATGCCACTCTGTTTACATACTCATCTCATATGTATATACTGTACTCAAGACCATCTACTGTATCTTGCCTATGCTGCTCTGTACCATCACTCATTCATATATCTTTATGTACATATTCTTTATCCCCTTACACTTGTGTGTATAAGACAGTAGTTTTGGAATTGTTAGTTAGATTACTTGTTGGTTATTACTGCATTGTCAGAACTAGAAGCACAAGCATTTCACTACACTCGCATTAACATCTGCTAACCTTGTGTATGTGACAAATAAAATTTGATTTGATTTGATAGTTGAATAAAGGTTAAGGAAGTCTTACCTAATGATAAGCTGTAGACCACACAATCTACCATCTATATTTTTCGTAGCCGTCTATTTACCACCACAAACCGATGCTGGCACTAAGACCACACTCAACGAACTGTATAAAGCCATAAGCAAACAAGAAAATGCTCATTTAGAAGCGGCGCTCCTAGTGGCCGGGGACTATAATGTGTTTTACCTCATTTCTACCAGCGTGTCATCTGCAACCAGAAGAAAAAAATCTCTAGACTCCCTTTACTCCACACACAGAGACACGTACAAAGCTTTACCCGCCCTCCATTTGGCAAATCTGACCATACTTACATCCTTCTGATTCCTGCTTACAAGCAAAAGCAGGAAGTACTGGTGACTCGCTCAATTCGGAAGTGGATGCTAAGCTACAGGACAGTTTTGCTAGGACTGACAGGAATATGTTCCCCGTATTCATCCAATGGCATTGAGAAGTATAACACCTCAGTCACCGGCTTCATCAATAAGTGCATCGACAACACCGTCCCCACAGTGACTGTAAGCACACATCCCAACCAGAAGCTATGGATCAAATCAAATGTATTTATATAGACCTTCTTACATCAGCTGATATCGCAGAGCGCTGTTTAGAAACCCAGCCTAAAACCCCAAACAGCAAGCAATGCAGGTGTAGAAGGATTACAGGCAACATCCGCACTGAGCTAAAGGCTAGAGCTGCTGCTTTCAAGGAGCGAGACACTAATCCGGACGCCTATAAGAAATCCCACTATGTCCTTAGACAAACCATCAAACAGGCAAAGAGTCAATACAGGACTATAATTGAATCCTACTACACTGGCTCTGACGCTCGTCAAATGTGGCAGGGCTTGCAAACTATTACAGATTACCAAGGGAAACCCAGCCACGAGCTGTCCAGTGATGCGAGCCTACCAGACGAGCTATATGGCTTTTATGCTCGCTTCGAGGCAAGCAACACTGAAGCATGCATAAGAGTGCCAGCTGTTCTGGACGACTGTGTGATCACACTTTCCGTAGCCGATGTGAGCAAGACCTTCAAACAGGTCAACATTCACAAGGCTGTTGAACAGACGAATTACCAGGACGTGTACTCAGAGCATGCGCGGACCAATTGGCAAATATCTTCACTGACATTTTCAACCTCTCCCTAAGTCTGTAATACTTACATGTTTCGAGCAGACCACCATAGTCCCTGCGCCCAAGAAAGCAACGGTAACCTGCCTAAATGACTACCGCCGCATAGCACACACGTCGGTAGCGATGATGAGCTTTGAAATGCTGGTCATGGCTCACATCAACACCATCATCCCAGAAACCCTAGACCCAAATTCACATACCGCAACAACAGAATCCACAGATAACAAAATCTCAATCGTACTCCACACTGTCCTTTCCTACCTGGACAAATGGAAAAACTACAGGTGAAGTCAGAAGTTTACATACACTTAGGTTGGAGTCATAAAAATGATTTTTCAACCACTCCACAAATTTCTTGTTCACAAACTATTGTTTTGGCAAGTCGGTTAGGACATCTACTTTGTGCACGACACAAGTAATATTTCCAACAATTGTTTACAGACAGATTATTTCACTTTAGAAGCTTCTGATATGCTAATTGACATCATTTGAGTCAATTGGAGATGTACCTGTGGATATATTTCAAAGCCTACCTTCAAACTCAGTGCCTCTTTGCTTGATATTGTGAGAAAATCAGCCAAGACCTCAGAAAAAAAATGTAGACCTCCACAAGTCTGCTTCATCCTTGGGAGCAATTTCCAAATGCCTGAAGGTACCACGTTCATCTGTACAAAAAATAGCGCACAAGTATAAACACCATGGGGAACATGCAGCCATCATACCCCTCAGGAAGGACACGCATTCTGTCTCCTAGAGATGAACATACTTTGGTGCGAAAAGTGCAAATCAATCCCAGAACAACAGCAAAGGACCTTGTGAAGATGCTGGAAGAAACAGGTTCAAAAATAACTATATCCACAGTAAAACAAGTCCTATATCGACATAACCTGAAAGGTCGCTCAGCAAGGAGCTCCAAAACCGCCATAAAAAGCCAGACTACGATTTGCAACTGCACATGGGAACAAAGATGGTACTTTTTAGAGAAATGTCCTCTGGTCTGATTAAACAAAAATAGAACTGTTTGGCCATAATGTCCATTGTTATGTTTGGAGGAAAAAGGGGGAGGCTTGCAAGTCGAAGAACACCATCCCAACCGTGAAGCACGGGGGTTTGTTGCAGGAGGGACTGGTGCACTTCACAAAAGAGATGGCACCATGAGGAAAGAAAAATGTGTGGATATGTTGAAGCAGCATCTCAAGACATCAGTCAGGAAGTTAAAGCTTGGTCGCAAATGTGTCTTCCAAATGGACAATGACCCCTAGCATACTTCCAAAGTTGTGGCAAAATGGCTTAAGGACAACAAAGTCAAGGTATTGGAGTGGCCATCATCATGTCCTGACCTCAATCCTATTGATATTTGTGGACAGAACTGAAAAAGTGTGTGCAAACAGGGAGGCCTACAAACCTGATACAGTTACACCAGCTCTGTCAGGAGGAATGGGCCAAAATTCACCCAACTTATTGTGGGAAGCTTGTGGAAGGTTACCCGAAATGTTTGACCCAAGTTAAACAATTTAAAGGCAATGCTACAAAATACTAATTGAGTGTATGTAAACTTCTGACCCACTGGGAATGTGATGAAAGAAATGAAAGCTGAAATAAATTATTCTCTTTACTATTATTTTGACATTTCACATTCTTAAAATAAAGTGGTGATCCTAACTGACCTAAAACAGGGAATTTTTACTTGGATTAAATGTCAGGAATTGTAAAAAACTGAGTTTAAATGTATTTGGCTAAGGTGTATGTAAACTTCCGACTTTAACTGTATGCGAGAATACTGTTCATTGACTACAGCTCAGTGTTCAACACCATATTGCCAACAAAGTTCATCACTAATCTAAAGACCTCCCTCGGTAACTGGATCCTGGACTTCCTGACAGGCTGCCCCCAGGTGATAAGGGTAGGCAACAACAAATCTGCCACGCTAATCCTCAACACGGGGGCCCCTCGGGGGTGCATGCTTAGTTTCCTCCTGTACTCCTTGTTCACCCAAGACTGCGTGGCCAATCACGGCTCAAACACCATCATTAAGTTTGCTGTTGACACAACGGTGGCAGGCCTGATCAACGACGACCATGAGATGTCCTATAGAGGGGAGGTCAGTGACCTGGCAGTGTGGTGCCAGGACAACAACTGTCCCTCAAAGTGAAAAGGATAAAGGAGCTGATCATGGACTAAAGGAAAAGGAAGGCGAACCACACCCCCATTAACATCGACACAGCTGTTGTGGAGCGGGTCGGGAGTATCAAGTTCCTTGGTGTCCACATCACCAACAAACTATCATGGTCCAAACACACCAAGAAAGTCGTGAAGAGGGCACAACAATACCTTTCCCCCTTAGGAGACTGAAAAGATTTGGCATGGATCCCCAGATCCTCAAAAAGTTCTACAGCTGCACCATCGAGAGCAACCTGACTGGTTGCATCACCGCCTGGTCTGGCAACTGCTCGGCAACCGACTGTAAGGCGCTACAGAGTGTAGTGCATACGATGCAGTACATCACTGGGGCCAAGCTTCCTGCCATCAAGGACCTATACACTAGGCGGTGTCAGAGGAAGGCCCCAAAAATTGTCAAAGACTCCAGTCATCCAAGTCATAGACTGTTCTCTCTGCTACCGAATGGCAAGTGGTACCGGAGTGCCAAGTCTAGGTCCAAAAGGCTTTTTAACATCTTCAACCCCCATGCCATAAGACTGCTGAACAATTAATCAAATGGTCACCCAGACTATTTGCATTGACCCCTTCCCCCTTGTTTTTACACTGTTGCTACTCGCTGTCTATTAGCTATGCCTAGTCACTTTACCACTACCTACATGTACAAATTACCTCGACTAACCTGTACCGCCGCACATTGACTCGGTACCCCGGTATATAGTCTCGTTATTATTCTTTTATGGTGTTATTTTCTTTTTTCTTTTTTATCTTCATTTCTTTTCGTATTTTTAGTTTTTTAAAGTTTTTTATACTAAATGATATGCAGTACCAGTCAAAAGTTTGGACACACCTTGTCACACCCTGGCCATAGTTTGCTTGGTATGTTTCTATGTTTGGTTGGTCAGGGTGTGATCTGAGTGGGCATTCTATGTTGGATGTCTTGTTTGTCTATTTCTATGTCTGGCCTGATAAGGTTCTCAATCAGAGGCAGGTGTTAGTCATTGTCTCTGATTGGGAACCATATTTAGGTAGCCTGGGTTTCACTGTGTGTTTGTGGGTGATTGTTCCTGTCTCTGTGTAGTTTCACCAGATAGGCTCGGTCACTATTGGATTTTCGTTTTTTCTTGTATTGGAAGAGAAAAGAACGAGCGCCATTCTCCTTGCGGAGATGGTGCTAAATACATCATCACGGTCGGTCCCTGGGATTAGGCTGGCTAACACGATTTGTTTTGCTTGGAAGGAAAAGGAGTTGGAGCCGTTAGGACGAGAATCTTTTGGAAGAATTATATTGATGGGGATTCTAAAGCTGACGGTGAAGGACGTGTTTTGTTTCCAAGACAACTCGTTGGAGGGAGCATACGACGTCGCGCTATATACGGAAGAAAAACATGATGATATCCTTAGAAGGGCAAGAGCAGTGGGAGGTGAGAGGCCGATGTGCCACTACGAAATATCAAGTCTGGCGAAGAATAACTTTAGGGTTGTAACTGTTAACATTTACAACCCTTACGTTAAGGATGAAGAGGTGAGGGCTTTTCTGGGGAGATACATGGATAACGTTTCCTCAGCTAGGCACTTCAAAGACTCCCTTGGGTTTTGGAATGGGAGGAGAGGTTTCCAGGCCCTCCTCAGGGAGGACCCAAAGGGACATGGTGGATACCTTCATCCTCCTGCTATGTTCTCCCTTGGGGCTGACAGGGGGACTTTGTTTTATGCACGTCAGCCCCCATTTTGCAGGCGCTGTATGGCCTATGGACACATTTTCGCCTCGTGCAGCATGAGAAAATGCATATTTTGTGGATCTGAGGATCAAGAGGCGAGGGATTGTGACAAGCCTAAAACATGCCATGGGTGTGGCTCATCAGCACACCTGTGGCGGGGGTGCCCGGCCCGTCAGAGGTCATATGCGTCTGCGGCTGGGGGGGGAGCAGGAGCGGGGGATGGGGGAAGAAGAGGAGGGGAAGGAAACATGCCTCATGACAAGACTACAAGTCCAGAGGGGAAGGCCACAAGGAAGGAAGAGGAGCAAGAAGAGGCGGATGGAAGAGAGAAGGAAACGGAAGGCACGGGAGTAGGAGAACCAGGAAAAGCGGTGGAAGAAGGCAACCGAGTGGAGGAGAATGAGAGAGAAGAAAGTGAGGGAGGAATGGTAGAGAAGAAGACGTGGAAGAGCAAGTGGACTGGGGGAAAGTGACATGGTGGAAGAGATGAGGGGTATGGTGGAGGAGCTGGCGGGGGGAGGGGGTGGTATCTCTCCACTGCCGCCACCACCAAAGAAGAGAATGAAGAGGAGGGTGCGATTGGCCGACAGTGAGGGGGAGGGGATGGCCAAGAGAGTGATGGGGGTGGGAGAAACCTCTGGGTTGCTGCTGGTTTCCCAAGACACTCAACTTCATTTGGGTGGGGACACACCTAACAAGACTCAGGACTGGGTACAGGAGGAGGTGGGGAGTTTTTTGTTTGGGGACTCAGCCTCCCCAATTTTTTTCCAAACCAGCTGCAACACTGGGGAGGGGGAGGATTGTGGGGGTAGACCCAGGGTGCAGGGCACCCCGAAGCCAAACACTATTCCTGCATCCTGGGATGGTGTGATGGAGGAAGAGGGGGGATGTCGGGATTACAGATGGTGTTCTCACCGGTAGATATGGAGCAGGGGAGCATCGGGTGAGTCTCCTGTTTTTGTTTTTTTTTCTGTCTGAGTTTAGAATTTGAGTGTATTACATGTTTTTTTTTTCATGGAGTCTAATTTTACTTTTGTTAGTTTAAATGTAAGGGGTTTAAGATATATTGTTAAGAGGAGGGTGGTTTTTAGTTATTTGGAGGGTGTGGGTTTTGATTTTTGTTTTTTACAGGAGGTTCACCTGAGGGATGGAGGGGATGTTAGTAGATTTAAGAGGGAGTGGGACAAGGGAGAGTCGGTTTGGGGTGTAGGGGGGTGCACTCATCGGGGGTAGGGATTTTGTGTGGGCACAGTGAGGTAAAAGTGGAGGATTCCTTTGTAGTAATGCAGGGGAGGGTTATAGGGGTGGATGTCACGATAAGGGATTGTAAATTTAGATTAGTGGTGGTGTATGGGCCACAGGTGGTGGCAGACAGGAAGGAGATGGTGGACTGTCTGACGCCCCTGTGTGTTACAAATAGGAAATTAGTGATAGGGGGGATTTTAATACAGATTTAGGAAGAGGGGAGGATAACAGTGCAGGCGCCATTGCTAGGCTAATGGCTTGCCATGGTCTGGTAGATGGTGGTATGCACACTACTCCGAAAATGGACGGTCCTACATGGCGTAACTCCAGGGGGGTTGAGCGGAGGCTCGATTATATTTTTGTACCCAGGTCTTTGGGAAAGTTGTCTGGGCGGCTGTTGCCTGTTTTCTTTTCAGATCACGACGGGGTGCTCCTGCAGGTGGGGTCGTCAGTCTGCCTCTTTGGTAAGGGGTACTGGAAGCTAGATCGGGATGTGCTGGAGGAGCAGGCTTTTGTTGACGGGTTTTATGTTTTCTTTAGGAGGCTTGAGGGTCTCCGGTCCATGTGCGAGGGGGTGTTAGAGTGGTGGGAATTAGTTAAGGTGAGGATTAGGCCTTTTATAATAGGGTATTGCAAGAGGAAAAAAAGGGAGGAGAGGAGGGAGGTGGATCGTATCCAAAGGTTAATTGAACTCGAATACGAGGCAGGCAACCTCGGCGGGTGTTTTGACTGGGAGAGATCCTCAACCCTAAAGGCGCAGCTCAGGGAGTTGCAGGATTCGGAAGGCTCGAGCTTTCCTGGAACGTGCGCATAGCGGCTTTCTAGAACATAATGAGACTTGTTCTGCTATGTTCTTTAAGTTGGTTAGGGCAAGACAGAGTAGGAAGGTAATGCATGGTGTTAGGGAAGAAAATGGTAGTATAGTTAGAGAACCAGAGGATATGGTCAGGGTGACAACTGATCATTTCCAAGGTTTATTTAAGGAAAGGGAAATAGATGTAGAGCAGGGAAATGTGTTTTTAGAACACTTGTCCAGGCGGTTGCCGGAGGACATTAGAGAAGTGATGGAGGCCCAGATCTCACTAGAAGAGGTTGAGAGCGCTCTTAGGAGGATGGGAAAAGGGAAGGTGCCTGGGATGGATGGGCTGCCGGCTGAGTTTTATCTCAAGTTTTGGGGTATACTTGGACCAGTGGTCCTCGAAGTCTTGAAGGCCATCCTTGAGACGGGGGTCCCGGCTGGATCAATGGCTGTTGGTGTGCTGTCACTTTTATATAAGAAGGGGGAAGTAACAGACCTTGGCAACTGGCGTTTGTTGACCATGCTGTGTGTAGATTACAAGCTACTTGCAAAGGTTTTAGCAGACCGGTTGCGCACAGCCCTTGCCTACGTCGTTCATGAGGATCAGACGTGCGGGGTAGAGGGCTGCTCTATTAGATGGAACCTACAGTTAATCAGGGACTCCATCGCTTGGGTTGAAGATAGAGGACTGCCTTTTATGGTAGCAGCGCTAGATCAGGCGAAAGCCTTTTATCGCGTGAATAGATCCTTTTTATTCAGAGTGTTAGGTCGATTAGGATTTGGGGAGAAGTTTATAGGATGGATTCGTACATTATATGTCGGAGCGGGGTGCCGAGTTAGTGTAAATAGTCACTTGGGTGACATTTTTGACCTCTCGTCTGGGGTCAGGCAGGGGTGCCCACTCTCGGCTCTCCTCTTCGTTCTGTACATGGAGCCTCTGGGGGCTGCCATTAGGGCAGACACAGGGGTGGAAGGTCTGCTGATCCCTGGAAGTGGTGGACTGCGTGTTAAGATGACGCAGTACGCCGACGACACTTCCTTGTTGTTGTGCAAGGACTCGTGCCTGACAAGGTCCCTTGCCATCTTCGGGGATTTCACTCGAGCGTCGGGAGCAGTTCTGAACCATGCAAAGTCTTCCGTCAAGTTTTTCGGAAGATTGCGCGGTAGAACGGATGTGCCTGGGGGGTTATCTCTCTGTGAGGGGGCCCTGAGGATTCTCGGGGTCCATTTTGAGACCTCCGGCTCTGCGACGCTAAACTGGAACATGCGTATTGCAGTGGTACAGAGGAAGCTAGCAATGTGGAAAGCTAGGTATTTGTCTTTTATGGGCAAAGTCCTGGTCCTAAAGGTGGATGTGTTGCCGTCGCTTTTGTATTTGGCATACATCTACCCATTGCCGGCTTGTCTGAGAAGGCCTCTAGTGAAGCTTGTGTTTCAGTTTATGTGGAGTGGCAGGTATGAGTGGTTCGCCAGGGCACGCATGATCTGTCCCATCGGGGAGGGAGGTAGGGGGGTACCACATTTCCCCCTCAAGCTGGACACAATTTTTGTTTCTTTCTTGTTAACGGAGCTTGCTCAGCCAGTGATACACCCGTCCGGTTACCTCCTGCGGGTGTTTTTCTCGTATCAGGCGAGAAGCATAATGGTGTGGTCTAACACGGGTCCTCGGGCGGAACAGCTGCCGTGGCACTTTGGTCATGCGGCCAAGTGGCTGCGTGCGCACCCTGAGGTTGAAGTTGCCCGAGTAGGTTTAGATCATAGGCACCTGTACGAGGAGGTCAGAAAGGCAGAGAGTCGGGCGCCTGTAGTAGGCATCTCGGAAGCGGTCTGGGAGGGAGTGCAGGTGCGGGGTCTGGACAACAGGCTCAAGGACCTGAATTGGTTGAGCCTTCATAAGTGTTTGCCGGTACGTTCCATCTTGTACCGGTTTAGTTTAGTGCAATCCCCCACCTGTCCAAGATCCTCTTGTGGCAGGGAGGAGACTGTGCGTCATGTCTTTTGGGACTGTGCCTTTGCCGGAGTAGTATGGGCTAGGGCACGGGTGTTGTTAGGTTTGGTAAAGGGGGATTTTGTATTGACGTGGGCCAGGTTAGCGAGGGGTGTAGGGATAGTGAGAGGGACGGATAGGGACAGGTTTCTGCTCTGGCTTCTCATGAGTCTCTTTAAACGGGGGCTGTGGGAAGCAAGGCTGAACATGGAGAAGACAGGGAGAGATTGGGGGGTGGAAGGGCTAGTGAGGAGATTGGAAGGAGATTTGAGGGGGAGGATGAAGAGGGAGGAGAGGAAGTGGGGGCAGCATGCTGCTCAGGAGAGGTGGAAGGGGGGTTTAGGGCTGGGTGTCATTTAGATTTGTAAGAAGATAGATTAGGGACGGGGAGATAGGGAAAGGTATTTTGTAGGGTGACGGGGAGGGAAGATGCTCCCCTGAGGTTTTGTTTGGGGTTTATGTTTAGTTTAATTTAATTAGTTTAATTAAAAATATCATTATTTGTGTATGTATGTAAATTATGATTTGTAAAGAATGAATGGTACTGAAGATAATAAATTATTTTTTATAAAAAAAATAGGCTCGGTCACTTTGGATTTTCTTGTTTTGGAAGAGAAGAGAACGAGCGCCATTCTCCTTGCGGAGATGGTGCTAAATACATCAACACGGTCGGTCCCTGGGATTGGGCTGGCCAACACAATTTGTTTTGCTTGGAAGGAAAAGGAGTTGGAGCCTTTAGGACGGGAATCTATTGGAATGATAATATTGATGGGGATTCTAAAGCTGACGGTGAAGGACGTGTTTTGTTTCCAAGGCAACTCGTTGGAGGAGGCATACGACGTGGCGCTATATACAGAAGAAAAACACGACGATATCCTGAGAAGGGCAAGAGCAGTGGGAGGTGAGAGGCCGATGTGCCACTACGAAATAACAAGCCTGGCGAAGAATAACTTTAGGGTTGTAACTGTCAACATTTACAACCCTTACGTTAAGGACGAAGAGGTGAGGGCTTTTCTGGGGAGATACATGGATAACGTCTCCTCAGCTAGGCACCTCAAAGACTCCCTTGGGTTTTGGAATGGGAGGAGAGGTTTCCAGGCCCTCCTCAGGGAGGACCCAAAGGGACATGGTGGCTACCTCCATCCTCCTGCTATGTCAGCCCCAAGGGAGAACAGGGGGACGTTGTTTTATGCACGTCAGCCCCCATTTTGCAGGCGCTGTATGGCCTACGGACACATTTTCGCCTCGTGCAGCATGAGAAAATGCAGATTTTGTGGATCTGAGGATCACGAGGCGAGGGATTGTGACAAGCCTAAGACATGCCATGGGTGTGGCTCGTCAGCACACCTGTGGCGGGGGTGCCCGGTCCGTCAGAGGTCATATGCGTCTGCAGCTGGGGGGGGAGCAGGAGCGGGGGATGGGGGAAGAAGAGGGGAAGGAAGCACGCCTCATGACAAGAGTACAAGTCCAGAGGGGTAGGCCACAAGGAAGGAAGAGGAGCAAGAAGCGGCAGATGGAAGAGAGAAGGAAACGGAAGGCACGGGAGTAGAAGAACCAGGAAAAGAGGCGGAAGAAGGCAACCGAGTGGAGGAGCATGAGAGAGAAGAAAGCGAAGGAGGAGTGGTGGAGAAGGAGACGGTGGAAGAGCAAGTGGACTGGGGGGAAAGTGCCCTGGTGGAAGAGATGAGGGGTATGGTGGAGGAGCTGGCGGGGGGGTTGTATCTCTCCACTACCGCCATCACCAAAGAAGAGAATGAAGAGGAGGGTGCGATTGGCCGACAGTGAGGGGGAGGGGATGGCCAAGAGAGTGATGGGGGTGGGAGAAACCTCTGGGTTGCTGCTGGTTTCCCCAGGCCCTCAACCTCGTGTGGGTGGGGACACACCTAACAAGACTCAGGACTGGGTACAGGAGGAGGTGGGGAGTTTTTTGTTTGGGGACTCAGCCTCCCCAAATTTTTTCCAAACCAGCTGCAACACTGGGGAGGGGGAGGATTGTGGGGGTAGACCCAGGGTGCAGGGCACCCCGGAGCCAAACACTATTCCTGCATCCTGGGATGGTGTGATGGAGGAAGAGGGGGGGATGTCGGGATTACGGATGGTGTTCTCACCGGTAGATATGGAGCAGGGGAGCATCGGGTGAGTATCCTGTTTTTTTTTCTGTCTGGGTTTGGAATTTGAGTGTATTACATGTTTTTAATTTTTCATGGAGTCTAATTTTACTTTTGTTAGTTTAAATGTAAGGGGTTTAAGGGATATTGTTAAGAGGAGGGCGGTTTTTGGTTATTTGGAGGGTGTGGGGTTTGATTTTTGTTTTTTACAGGAGGTTCACCTGAGGGATGGAGGGGATGTTAGTAGGTTTAAGAGGGAGTGAGACAAGGGGTAGTCGGTTTGGGGTGTTGGGGGTGTGCACTCATCGGGAGTAGGGATTTTGTGTGGGCACAGGGAGGTAAAAGTGGAAGATTCTTTTGTGGTAATGCAGGGGAGGGTTATAGGGGCGGATGTCACGATAAGGGATTGTAAATTTAGATTAGTGGTGGTGTATGGGCCACAGGTGGTGGCAGACAGGAGGGAGATGGTGGACTGTCTGACGCCCCTGTGTGTCACAAATAGGAAATTAGTGATAGGGGGGATTTTAATACAGATTTAGGAAGAGGGGGGATAGCAGTGCAGGCGCCATTGCCAGGCTAATGGCTTGCCATGGTCTGGTAGATGGTGGTCTGCACACTACTCCGAAAATGGACGGTCCTACATGGCGTAACTCCAGGGGGGTTGAGCGGAGGCTTGACTATATTTTTGTACCCATGTCTTTGGGTAATTTGTCTGGACGGCTGTTGCCTGTTTTCTTTTCGGATCACGACGGGGTGCTCCTGCAGGTGGGGTCGCCAGTCTGCCTCTTTGGTAGGGGGTACTGGAAGCTAGATCGTGATGTGCTGGAGGAGCAGGCTTTTGTTGACGGGTTTTATGGTTTCTTTAGGAGGCTTGAGGGCCTCCGGTCCATGTGCGAGGGGGTGTTAGAGTGGTGGGAATTAGTTAAGGTGAGGATTAGGGCTTTTATAATAGGGTATTGCAAGAGGAAAAAAAGGGAGGAGAGGAGGGAGGTGGATCGTATCCAAAGGTTAATTGAACTCGAATATGAGGCAGGCAACCTCGGCGGGTCGTTTGACTGGGAGAGATCCTCAACCCTAAAGGCGCAGCTCAGGGAGTTGCAGGAGCGGAAGGCTCGAGCTTTCCTGGAGCGTGCGCATAGTGGCTTTCTAGAACATAATGAGACTTGTTCTGCTATGTTCTTTAAGTTGGTTAGGGCAAGACAGAGTAGGAAGGTAATGCATGGTGTTAGGGAAGAAAATGGTAGTATAGTTAGAGAACCAGAGGATATGGTCAGGGTGACAACTGATCATTTCCAAGGTTTATTTAAGGAAAGGGAAATATATGTAGAGCAGGGAAATGTGTTTTTAGAACACTTGTCCAGGCGGTTGCCGGAGGACATTAGAGAAGTGATGGAGGCCCAGATCTCACTAGAAGAGGTTGAGAGCGCTCTTAGGAGGATGGGAAAAGGGAAGGTGCCTGGGATGGATGGGCTGCCGGCTGAGTTTTATCTCAAGTTTTGGGGTATACTTGGACCAGTGGTCCTCGAAGTCTTGACACGCAGTACGCCGAAGACACTTCTTTGCTATTGTGCAAGGACTCGTGCCTGACAGGGTCCCTTGCCATCTTTGGGGATTTCACCCGAGCGTCGGGAGCAGTTCTGAACCATGCAAAGTCTTCCGTCAAGTTTTTCGGAAGATTGCGTGGTAGAACGGATGTGCCTGGGGGGTTATCTCTCTGTGAGGGGGCCCTGAGGATTCTCGGGGTCCATTTTGAGACCTCCGGCTCAGCGACGCTAAACTGGAACATGCGTATCGCAGTGGTACAGAGGAAGCTAGCAATGTGGAAAGCTAGGTATTTGTCTTTTATGGGCAAAGTCCTGGTCCTAAAGGTGGATGTGTTGCCGTCTCTTTTGTATTTGGCATACATCTACCCATTGCCGGCTTGTCTGAGGAGGCCTCTAGTGAGGCTTGTGTTTCAGTTTATGTGGAGTGGCAGGTGCGAGTGGGTCGCCAGGGCACGCATGATCTGTCCCATCGGGGAGGGAGGTAGGGGGTACCACATTTCCCCTCAAGCTGGACACAATTTTTGTTTCTTTCTTGTTAACGGAGCTTGCTCAGCCAGTGATACACCCGTCCGGTTACCTCCTGCGGGTATTTTTCTCGTATCAGGCGAGAAGCATAATGGTGTGGTCTAACACGGGTCCTCGGGCGGAACAGCTGCTGTGGCACTTTGGTCATGCGGCCAAGTGGCTGCATGCGCACCCTGAGGTTGAAGTTGCCCGAGTAGGTTTAGATCATAGGCACCTGTACGAGGAGGTCAGAAAGGCAGGGAGTCGGGCGCCTGTAGTGGGCATCTCGGAAGTGGTCTGGGAGGGAGTGCAGGCGCGGGGTCTGGACAACAGGCTCAAGGACCTGAATTGGTTGAGCCTTCATAAGTGTTTGCGGGTACGTTCCATCTTATACCGGTATAGTTTGGTGCAATCCCCCACCTGTCCAAGATTCTCTTGTGGCAGGGAGGAGACTGTGCGCCATGTCTTTTGGGACTGTGCCTTTGCCGGAGTAGTATGGGCTAGGGCACGGGTGTTGTTAGGTTTGGTAAAGGGGGATTTTGTATTGACGTGGGCCAGATTAGAGAGGGGTGTAGGGAGAGCGAGAGGGACGGATAGGGACAGGTTTCTGCTCTGGCTTCTCATGAGTCTCTTTAAACGGGGGCTGTGGGAAGCAAGGCAGAACATGGTGAAGACAGGGAGAGATTGGGGGGTGGAAGGGATAGTGAGGAGAGTGGAAGGAGATTTGAGGGGGAGGATGAAGAGGGAGGAGAGGAAGTGGGGGCAGCATTCTGCTCGGGAGAGGTGGAAAGGGGGTTTAGGGCTGGGTGTCATTTAGATTTGTAAGAAGATAGATTAGGGACGGGGAGATAGGGAAAGGTATTTTGTAGGGTGACGGGGAGGGAAGATGCTCCCCTGAGGTTTTGTTTGGGGTTTATGTTTAGTTTAATTAGTTTAATTAAAAATACCATTATTTGAGTATGTATGTAAATTATGAGTTGTAAAGAATGAATCGTATTGAAGATAATATTTTTTCTTTTTATAAAAAAAAAAAAAATAGGACTGTTTAGGTTTTCGGGCATTTATTGTTTTGTTAGTTATGTCATGTCTAGTTCCTTTATTAAAGAACATGAATAACCACCACACTGCATTTTGGTCCCCTTCACCAGAGGAAAACCCTTACACACCTACTCTTTCAAGGATTTTTCTTTATTTGTACTATTTTCTACATTGTATAATAATAGTGAAGACATCAAAACTTTGAAATAACACATATGGAATCATGTAGTAACCAAAAAGAGTTAAACAAATCTAAATGTATTTTATATTTGAGATTCTTCAAAGTAGCCCCCTTTGCCTTGATGACAGCTTAGCACACTCTTGGTGTGTCCAAACTTTTGACTGGTACTGTATATATATATTTTTTAAATTATTTTTACTTTATTTTTTTTAGTAAATATTTTCTTAACTCTATTTTCTGAAAATTGTTTAGTTGGTTAAGGACTTGTAAGTAAGCATTTCACGGTATTTGTATTTGGTGCATATGACAAATACAACAGTTCAAAAAAGGGTTCTTTACAGTTCACAAAAGGGTTCTTTGCTCTTTTAATGCTAATTAAATATAAGGGGAGGCGGCTCATTCAATTATTTGGGGGCGTGGTTTGTTCACAGCACTTTTTGAACAACCGTGCGTGATTGTGTCATTCCAGCTTATCTAATGTGCTGTGTTATGCTTTTACACATTATATATGATTGTAGACAATTAAGCTGTCTTTTGGAAGACTCAGGTATGGCATTGTGTCAAATGAGAATGATTGACTAAATCAGACAGTGGTTTTCAATTCTCTTCTCAGGGACCACCAGCTGTTCCAGAGGTAGCTCACCTGATTCAACCTGTCAATTAACATTAAAGTAACATGGATGGAATATTAACAATATAATATTGGCTGACCAGAATAAAAAACCCTGTATGGTTCTTCAAAAGGATCTACAAAGAACTTCTGATACATTTTTTCCGTATATAGCCCCAAATTGGGTTGTGACCATAAAGGAACCCTTTTTTGGTGCTATATAGAACCTTTTTTAATGGTTATTTATAGAACCTTGGGAAATGGTCCTTTATAGCACCATACAGGTTCCATTTAGAATCGCATGAGCATGGTTCTTATTCTTTTTATTAACTTTAAAAATAGGGTTCTATATTCAGTAGCACCAAATTTGGTTTGGTTACAAGCCAAATAACCCCTATCTGGTACTATTTAGAACCATCAGTTTTTGGTGTGTACATCATATGCCAATTTGCTTATTCTTCCCTCTGCCTGCTCCACCCAGAGCCATAGAACCTGACATTCTCCACTGTGTGCCTCATTTATGCATAGACAAATGTAGCAGTTTTAAAACAAACTCACCAAATATAACTTAACAGTGAGATTGAAGAACAGTAAGCCTATCTAGTGCCTATTCCTGTACTTAAAACCTTCCTCAATAAAAATGTCCATTGAATGTGTTTTTAGTCCTCTCTTTTTCTTAGCTCTTGCCCTCTCCTGCCACTGTGGTAAAATCACCATTCACCATGGTTTAAATCATTTGACTGAAACTCCTTAAGCAGAAACGTCAGATTTGCTATTGAAATATATTCCTTCCAATAATATATATATATAGTGCCTTACAAAAGCATTCAGACCACTTGGATTTCTTCACATTTTATTGTGTTACAAAGTGGGATTAAAATGTATTTAATTGGCAATATTTTGTCAACAATCTACACAAAATATTCTGTAATGTCAAAGAGGAAGAAAAAAATGATATTTTTTAAAGATTCATATAAATTATTTTGTATATTTGTATTATTCTCACTCTGTCCTTCAGGTGAATATTGATGAGTCAATACAATGTTGTTAATCCATCACCAGTTTTCTACCCTCACAGACATTGTAGCGGTTTTAAAATCACCAATGGCCTCATGGTAACATCCCTGAGCAGTTTCATTCCTGTCTTGCAGCACCGTGCAGAAGGACAACAGTATATTTTATGTGTCTGTGTGGTTTAATATAAAATCCACAACATAATTATTAACTTGACCATGCTTAAAGAGATATTCAATGTCTGATTTGTTATTGTTACCCATCTACCAATCACTACCCTTCTTTATGTGGCATTCAAAACCTCCCTGGTCTTTGTCGTTGAATCTGTGCTTGGAATTCAAATTCAATACTGTTTGATGTATGGGGGACAGAGGAAGGGTCAGTCATAAAAAAATAATGTCAACCCGTATTATTTCACAGAGTGAGTCCATGTAATTTATTATGTGATTTGTTAAGCAAAATTCTACTCCTGAACTAATTTAGGCTTTCCTAAACAAAGGGGCTGAACTTATGCAACGACTATATTTTAGTTATGCATTTTTTTGTTTATCTAAAAAAAATTACAATTAAATCAATTTTAATCCCACTTTATAACACAATAAAATGTGAAGAAATTCAGTGCAAGGCACTCATATATTCTGATGTGTACCTTATTTTAAGTAACTTTTTCTCCTTGGTTCTGCAGATATCAGTGGCATATCATGTAATGCTCCCTATGACTATATTCCTCCCCGGTTCTCTCCCTAATCTCAGCATATCCTGTTTTCCTCTCTTTGTGGCCAAATTTAGTGAATGAAGCTCTGATTCAAGCACACAGCTGCTCTTTAAAATCCTCTCCCTCCATTATCCCATTTTTCTCCCTCTTCCTCTCTCTTTTTCTTCCTCTCTCTCGTCTATCATTTTCTCTGTCCTTGTATACTCTCACCTCTCTCTCTTCCAATTTCTCGGTTTTAGCAAAGCATCTGATTGGCTACCCAGTAGCAAGTGTTCCTAAACCACGCCTCATTTCTACCGCATGGGACGCCCCAGTTCAGAGTCAATTCACAGCTGTTACATTTGAAGATAGAAAGTCTACAAAAAGTTATCATCCCAAAAATATTTATAATCTGAGCTCTTAAATAAAGTGGTGCTAAGTAACTAGCTATCTGTAATTTGTTTTAAAATAATTCGTAGTTTACAGAAAGGCTACACGATGGTTCTGAAGTCGGAAGACGGAGTGGGTAAGTAGCGACCGACCTAATTAGCCTAACGTTGTCTCGCTGAGGCTATTTGATGTAGGCCCTTGCTTTATAAACAGTTAATACTTGTCGGCTATTTCTCTTTCTTCTAAATTCTTGCTACATTGTTTCTGTTGGCTGTTAGTCAAATGTTTTAGCTGTACGTTTTCAAGTTGACTGACTAAATTAATTTAATTTACCCAGTCTGCAGCGCAACAGGTCTGTAATCTGGTTTCCTTCTTATGCAAATTTCCAGACGACCTTAGAACAATAGGTTCATTTAGCTGACTGAATTGAGGCCATGCAGCTATGTGTGCGTTGTGTAACACTGAATTCATAATGAGTCAGTCTATAAATATGATGAAAGGGTCAATTGATTCAGTTAAAAGGATATGATATAAAGAGGCTACATTCGCACACACGTTGTTGGGATGCTCTTCTATTAAAGGTTGTGTGGGGTGGTAGAAGTCAATTTAATCAATCAAATGTTTATTTGTATAGGTAAACAGTTGTCAACGTGTGTGTGAGTTGTGCGCAACATTGCCACTGGAGAGTGGTTTGCTTTGTCCTGTATGTGTGCCTGGTTCAATATGTATTTTCCCAATTTACAGACAGACAGAATTTGAGAACTCCTGAAGTTTGTTTTGCCCAGTGGGTGTCCCAATCCAAAATGCCCCCCCCAAAGAGTGGTTTGCTTTGTCCTGTATGTGTGCCTGGTTCAATATGTATTTTCCCAATTTACAGACAGACAGAATTTGAGAACTCCTGAAGTTTGTTTTGCCCAGTGGGTGTCCCAATCCAAAATGCCCCCCCATACATCCTATGCCTGGTGTCAGAGACTCCAGCCACCCTAGTCATAGACTGTTCTCTCTGCTACCGGACAGCAAGCGGTCCAAGAGGCTTCTAAACAGCTTCTACCCCCAAGACATAAGACTCCTGAACATCTAATCAAATGGCTACCCAGACTATTTGCATTGCCCCCCCCCCTCCTCTTTTATACTGCTGCTACTCTCTGTTGTTATTATCTATGCATAGACACTTTAATACCTCTACCTACATTTACATATTTGCACATGTGTCTAATAACATTTGATTTGATCTGAGAGGATTTGATTGGTATAAACAATATGGTGAAACTTCCACTTAACCTATCAGAGGGCAAGGTGGAGCTATTACCATGTTGCTTACATCTGTCAAATCCTCTCAGACCTCTGCAAGTGCATAGGGTTTAGGGCTCAATTTGGGATTGGGCCCGTGTCTCTGGGTCTCCCTCCAGTCTGACCTCTAAACCCTGACCCCGGGTCATACAGTCACAGAGAAGAGTGGGAAAGGAGAGATGATGGGTGAATTGAAGGGATGCTGATATCTCACACTCTGCACTCCTCTCGTGACTCTGGGAGCTTCTTAATTGGGCAAAAGTCTGTCCTCTGCTCCTCCGTGACCCCGGAAACCGATAAGTGGTGAAGAGTGTCATTCTATAGTAGATGAACCGAGGTGTATGCTTCCCTCCTCGATTGTCTACTCAGTGTTTTTTTTTCTAGATCGAAAAGGGTGATGGGTGTGGCAATGCGCATAGTTGTTGAAAGAATTTTAGAGAACATTATTATTTTCCTCCCCAATTTTGTAGTATCCAATTGGACAGGCTTATCCCATCGCTGCAACTCCCGTACGGACTCGGGAGATGCGGAGGTCAAGAGCCTTGTGTCCTCTGAAACACAACCCAGATGAGATGCACTGCTTCTTGACACAATGCCTGCTTAACCCGGAAGCACCAATGTGTCAGAGGAAACACGGTGTCAGCGTGCATTGCGCCCAGCCTGCCACAGGAGTCGCTAGAGCACAATGGGACAAGAACATCCTTACCGGCAAACTCTCTCCTAACCCAGACGACGCTGGGCCACTATTTTATTTATTATTTTACCTTTATATAACTATTTAAGAACAAATTCTTATTTTCAATGATGGCCTAGGAACAGTGGGTTAACTGCCTTGTTCAGGGGGAGAACGACAGATTTTTACCTCATCAGCTCGGGGATTTGACCTTGAAACCTTTCGGTTACTAGTCTAATGCACTAACCACGAGGCTACCCACTGCCACATGGGTCTCCCAGCCATGGCCAGCTGCGACAGAGCCTGGACTCAAACCAGGATCTCTAGTGGCACAGCTAGCATTGCGATGCAGTGCCTTAGACCACTGCACCACTCGGGGAGGCTGAGAACATTTTAAATTATGCTGTTTTAAAGACAATTTCCTTCAATTGCCAATGTTAATGGTGTGTTCTTTTGCTCGATCTTAATAACAAGACCAATACTGTTAAATTAATTGTTTTTGGTATTTTCAATTGCCTTGACTGTCTAGCTTTTATTTTGGTGATTGTTAGTTCTCAAAGATTATATTATACAAATAAATAGGTCCATTTATCTTTTCTGCATACATTTATATCTGCTTTTAGTCACTTTTAAGTTTACACTGAAAGTGTTTATCTATCCCGAAAATGTATTAACCATTTTATTTTTTTAAATGCTTAGGCGGACTGCTCAAAGATTTCTTTGGCAGAAAAATCCCTGCCTACTTCAGCAGAGGATGCACAAGAGTATCCTCCCGGCAACTACCGCAGAAGTGTTTTAAATCGGCTGAATCGGCTGTTGTTTTCTCGAAGGAGAAAAGCATGCACACATTTAATAATGATACCATACTTATCCTTTTATCTATAAAATGTCTTGCATGAGTTATATACAACAAGCAAAGTGATCATACTGTTTTTATGTGACTGCTATGGAAGTGATTTGCGTGTGATCATGATCAGGGGTGTATTCATTCCACCGATTCTGTTGAAAAACGTTTCTTAAATGGAACGAAACGGGGATAAACATACATGAATTTCTCCAATAGAAGCTCATTTGCGACTGTTGGACTAATGATTACTAGAGGTCGACCGATTTATGATTTTTCAACCCCAATACCGATTCCGATTTATTGAAGGTACAAAAAAAGCCGATACCGATTAATCGGCCGATTTATAAAAAAATAAAAAAAAATAATAAAAAAAAAAATAATAATAATAATAATTAACATTTATTTGTAATAATGACAATTACAACAGTACTGAATGAACACTTATTTTAACTTAATATAATATATCAATAAAATCAATTTAGCCTCAAATAAATAATGAAACATGTTCAATTTGGTTTAAATAATGCAAAATCAAAGTGCTGGAGAAGGAATTTTCATGCAATTTTGTGGAATAGAGGACCCCTTGTTATATGATGGTTCTGTTTTTAAGTCAGAGATCATATTCAGAGCTGGAGGATATTGGTGTACAATCTGACAGTCATGAGCGGAGAGAAGAATCAGACACACACACACACATATATCTCATCTAGGCCTGTGTGTGGGTGTGTGTGTGTCCACAGGGTGGAGACTGTGTATAGGCCTAATATTTGGAGGGAAAGAGGGTGGAGTTGAGAGGGAGGGTTTCACCCCCTGTCCTGTCAGTGATCTTTCAACAAAAGGTAAGTGATTGAGCTGAACACTCCTCTTGCTCTCTCTCCCCCTCTCTGGTGTGGTGGATCAGCCAGCCTTGTTCTTTGTCAACCTCCTTTCTCTTTGTGTTGGATTAGGAGCCTGTAGTGTGGTGGTGTGACAGACAGTCGGTGAGCCTGGCAGGTTAAGAGTTAAAGACAATCTGCCCGGCTGCTGAGGAGAGAGGGGGGCCGTGTTGGTTATTTCAGTATCGCACCACAGAATTGGAAGGCCAGACGGGTGCAGGAGGGCTCCGAGTGACTGGGACAGTCGGTTATACAGCTGGTACTGGACTGGACTGGGATACAATTGGGTTATACTGGGAAATAACTAATAATGCTGGTTTGCTGTACTGGGAGAGAGGTCTGGACTATATTATTGATAGAGTGCTGCTACTGTGTGAATGGATTAGACAAGGACTAAGACTGGACTATATTTAAACTGGACTAGATTAGACTGGACTGGACTCAGGCATAACTCTTTAACTGCGAGATTCGCTAATACTGGTGAGCTTTACTGAGCTGGGCTGGACTGGCACAACGCTCTGCTACTGGAACTGAACGCCTACTGGCTCAGTAGACCAGGCTAGAGAGTGGGGTCTGGATACTGGTAGACAGAATAAAGGGTTCCTAGGAGACAGCTGCTTCTGGACCGGTGTTATACTGGGAACAGTGGGAGGACTGGGAGAGACGAACTCACTCAGGTAGGAAAACTATAGTATAAGCTGAGGAGAAAGTGTGTGTGTGTGGCTCAGTTGGTAGAGAATGGTGCTTGCAACGTCAGTTTTGAGCGTCTGCTAAATGTCAAATGTGTGTACTTGGTCTGTCCCCAACAACAACAAAAAAGTATTGGTCAACCAAGAGCTGTCTGTTCTTTCGACCAATCGATTGGTCAACATTATTTAAACGTGTATTTTTCCATATATAGACGCATCCTATGTGCTTTAATCAAATCAATTATATGCACTGTGCTTCTCTGATGCTTTAAGCAAACTTTTTGATGAAATAATTAAGACACACAATTGACTAAAGGGGAGTCTGACCGCAATTGATTTGATTGTGCTGGACATAGGGATGAAACGGTTACCGGTTTCAAGAGAAACCATGGTACAATTTCTAAAGGTAGTTTTAGTTAGTTTCAAATTTAAATGATCATTAAAACTGTGTTTGATTACCTCTGTTTGAAAAACTCACTGTAAATACTCTTCAGCATCAACCAAAGTTAGCAACAGTCTGACGCAGGTGCAGCATGCAACTTAGGGTTTGTTTTGTGTGAGAACATGGCGGAAGGCAGTGACAGTGCTCTGGAGTTTTTCAGCCTCCTAAGAGGACCAAATCTGAAGTGTGGTTGTATTTAGGGTTTTACAAGAGTACTGTGGAAAACTTAATCGAAGATGGTCACCCTGTCTGCAGAACATGCAACAAAAAATTTCCTGCGAAAGGGGGAAACACTTCAAATCTCTTGAGTCATCTTTGTGACTACCACCCACTACTTTATAGCGAATGCAAGGTCAGTTGACTTTTAGCTCAATGCATGATGTGGGGACTTCGGAATGGGGGAAAATGTCATGGTTTGTCTATCTAACTTGAAGTTTTTAGTGTTACCTACTCTTGTAAAAACACTACATGTTCTGCTGCTGAATGCGTCGTGTGTCTGCAGACTCTATTCTCCCATTGCACATCATAACACGTCATGTAGTTTAGTCACACAACCAACATATTTTTGTTCATTTAAAATCCGGCAGTCATCGACTTGGTTGTAAAACTGTTCCAACAGGAGAAACACTATAGAGTCCTATACAAGACTCCTGTATTTATGTCAATTGTTGGGCTCATTGCAATTACTGTCACTGTCTTCTTAAGACTCATTTGTATTTATGTACATTTTGCATGGGGTCATTGCATATACTCAAATGCAACACAGAATATAGACGTGTGTGTGTGTGTGTATGTTAATAATGTAACAACACCAATAATAATAATACATTTGCTATTCCTTTGTTCACAGAGTGGGCGTGCAGCAGGCAAACCCAGTGGTGCTACTGGTCCCTCATCTACAGTTGTGACACAGGCACTCAAGCATTTAACAGGCAGGCTACTTATGCACACACATAAAAAAATGCTCGACCTCACTGCAGCCCTTTCATATTACATTGCAAAGGACATGATGCCATTTCAAATTGTTGAGGCCTGGCTTTCTGAGGCTGATGAAGGTTACCGTGCCTCACTACAAAGTTCCATCACAAACATTATTTTCCAAGACTGAAATCCCAAACCTGTACAACCAGGCTAAAGCTGATGTTGGAAAACGTTTCTCAAGGCACATGGTTTGCTGCAACTACTGACCTCTGGACCAATGAATGCAGGGGTGGTTAACCCTACATCAGCTTCACTATCCATTACCTCACCCCAGACTGGTAACTGGAATCAAACTGCCTGGAAATACAGTTCTTCTTAGAAGATCACTCGGCTCACAACATCAGAGTTTTTTGAGAATATGCTGGAAGAGTGGGGGATCAACAAGAAAGACCTGGTCTGCATAACCACAGACAACGCAACAAACATGATCAAGGCTTTTGAAGAGTTTCCAGATCTGTGGCTTGGGTGCTTTGGCCATAATTTGAACCTGGCCATCTCAAAGGCTCTGAAAATTCAGAGAGTTGACATAGCAGTCAAGGCCTGCTGTCATCTGGTCCAAGGCTTTTCAGAGCTGGGAGAGAAGGAGATAACAGAGAAAAGCAAGCTACCCTCAACATGCCACAGAAAGCTCTGATCCATGATGTGGTGACCCGATGGGGATCTACACACAAGATGCTTGAGTGTTTCCTCAGCCAACAGCAGCCAGCGACACTGGCTGGAGAAAGAGGAACATGGCATGTGATGCCCAAGGATGCCAACATACGTGTCATGGAGAAACTGTGCCAGCTCTTTGAACCTCTGAGCAAGTTTACAGATGCACTTGCCTCAGATCAAGCCTGACTGGACCACATCACCCGTGATGTTCTGGTGGAGGCATCCCTGACCAAGGAGATGAAAAGGGTAATGAGAGATGACCTTAACAACAGATCCACAGAGAAGGCAAAGGGAGTCATGCACATATGGCTTGTTTCATTGACCCATGCTTCAAAATGAGCTTTTTAGATGAGCCTGAGGCTGCAAAAGTTGACACAGAGGTTGTCCAGGAGGTCTTGAAGCTGACAGCTGCACAAGTTAGGGAAGAACCACAATCCCCAGCAGCACCTCCAACACCCCCATAGCGGCATCGGAGGGGAAAGGCCTGGCTGGGTTGCTGAGAAAAATTACCTCAACAAGGCAGCAGAGAGGTGTAGAGTGTCAGATTCCAACCACCCCAGAAGACAGAGTGAAAGAAGAGATCAAGGTCTACCTGTCTCTGCCACCCATTCCAGCAGAAGAGGATCCACTGGTGTGGTGGAGGGGCCATGCATCATAGCTGCCTCACCTTGCCAGGGTTGCCAGGAAGCTTTTGTGCATCCCGGCAACCAGCGTGCCATCAGAGAGAGTGTTCAGTGCCAGCGGGCACATTGTCTAACCTCGCAGATCACTACTTAAACCAGACAAAGAAAATATGCTGACATTTTTACATTTCAATCTCAAGTGAACAAAGATACATACATACATACATATATACATACATACATACAGGATGTTAGGCCAGCAGCACCTTATGTCTTTATGAAGGAGAGAACAGACAGTGCTGTTCATTTGATTTGTTTACATATTTTGTGTTATTTTAATGTCAACACCTGCACATTGGATTTGTTTACATATGGTTGTATTGTTCTTACGTGCACATTGCTTTACTTGTGTTGCTTTTATATGCACATTTAATTTGCTTACTTAAGGTAGTATTCATTAAAACCCACACTAGGGAAACCTTTACCTCTCATGGCCACATATTTAATGTTATTATTTTAATGTTTATGCACACAAAGTGCATAGTGCTGCTAATTTGATTTGTTTGTTGGTTTTCAACATAAAACGTTGTGAAATTATTTAATTGTGTGTATCAGTACTTGAAAATTTACAGCACATTGTTAACAATACCGAGATAATACTGTGATTCATTTTGGTCATTATAATTGTGATATGAAATTTTCATACCGTTTCGTCTCGAGCTAGATCTGGCTTAGACTTGCTGCACTGTGTTAAAAAAAACTCTCCTCCCGCTGCAGCGACCACCATAGGACATCAACAGTGTGTATCGCACTGTTAGTGTTGCTGAAGTTGCAACATAATTACAGCCATTTCTGACTGAGAAGTTTTGTTTCCGAAATCCCTAATTTGTTTAGGAAAAACATTCCTTCAACCCTTGCTCTCTTTACGTGACACATGTATGCTTTGCAATAGGGCCTGACCGATAGCATATAGCATATCCTAATCACACCAATAAATTGGTTGTAACAAACTCTGAACACCGTAACACGTGACAGCAAAATGGATGCAGAGCACGTGACAAACTCGAAACCGGAATGTTTACTGGTTGCTCAGGCTGTAAAGGGGAAGTCTGATATGTGGAATACATTTGACTAGTTGTGGAAAATACTGGAGTTCAAGAAAAAGAAGGTAAGGAGCAAGCGCTGCATGCATATTATGTCTGCCAAACAGGTACTGTTTGTTTACAATATGTTTTCTGACCATTTGGAGCAATGTAAACTACACTAAATAAATGATAAGGGTACCAGATAGTCTGTTGAAGCCTTTATTACAGCAAATACTAAAAACAGTCATATTCATTTCTGAATGCAATTTTCGAAATGTAATGGTTTAGGCCTATTTATTGTTTATGCAAATTATTCAATGGTCGCTTAGGTATTTTAAAACTAAAGTGCTTGATTGCATTTCAAATCATGAATGACTCCTATGCTGTGTGATGACATGAACAAATAAATTATTGATTGATACGGCAGGGTAGCCTAGTGGTTAGAGCATTGGACGAGTAACCGAAAGGTTGCAAGTTCAAATCCCTGACCTAATGAGATACAAATCTGTCGTGCTGCCAGTGAACACTGTTCCTAGGCCATCATTGAAAATAAGAATTTGTTCATAACTGACTTGCCTAGTTAAAGTATTCAGACACCTTGACTTTTTCCACATTTGTTAGGTTACAACCTTATTCTAAAATTGATTTTTTTTTAAATTCCTCATCCATCTACACACAATACCACATAATGACAATGCAAAAACAGGTTTTTAGAAATTTTTGCTAATAAATAAAACACGTTTACATAAGTATTCAGACCCTTTACTCAGTACTTTGTTGAAGCACCTTTTTCGGCGATTACAGCCTCGAGTCTTCTTTGGTATGACGCTACAAGCTTGGCAGACCTGTATATTTGGGGAGTTTCTCCCATTCTTCTCCGCAGATCCTCAGGCTCGATGGGGAGCGTCGCTGCACAGCTATTTTCAGGTCTCCAGAGATATTTGATCGGTTTCAAGTCCGGGCTCTGGCTCGGCTACTCAAGGACATTGAGACTTGTCCCAAAGCCATTCATGCGTTGTATTGGCTGTGTGCTTAGGGTCGTTGTCCTGTTGGAAGGTGATCCTTCACCCCAGTCGGAGGTCCTGGTCACTCTGGAGCAGGTTTTCATCAAGGATCTCTCTGTACCTTGCTCCATTCATCCTTCCCTCGATCCTGACTAGTCTCCCAGTCCCTGCTTCTGAAAAACATCACCACAGCATGATGCTGCCATCAATATAGGGATGGTGCCAGGTTTCCTCCAGACGTGACGCTTGGCATTCAGGCCAAATAGTTAAATTTAGATTTCATCAGATCAGATGATCGTGTTTCTCGTGGTCTGAGATTCTTTTATGTGCCTTTTGGCAACTCCAAGTGGGCTGTCGTACTTTTGACTGAGGAGTGGCTTCCGTCTGGCCACTCTACCATAAAAGCCTGATTGATGGAGTGCTGCAGAGATGGTTGTCCTTCTGGAAGGTTCTCCACAGAGGAACTCTGGAGCTCTGTCAGTGACCATCAGGTTCTTGGTCACCTCCCTGACCAAGGCACTTCTCCCCCTGATTGCTCAGTTTGGCCAGGCGGCCAGCTCTAGGAAGAGTCTTGGTGGTTCCAAATGTTTTCCATTTAAGGATGATGGAGGCCACTGTGTTCTTGGGGGCCTTCAATGCTGCAGAAATTGTTTGGTACCCTTCCTTAGATCTGTGCCTCGACACAATCTTGTCTTGGCGCTCTACGGACTATTCCTTCAACCTCATTGCTTGGTGTTTGCTCTGACATGTACTGTCAACTGTGGGACCTTTTATAGACAGGTGTGTGTGTGCCTTTAAAAATCTTGTCCTATCAATTTAATTTACCACAGGTGGACTCTAACCTAGTTGTAGAAACATCTCAAGGAGGATCAATGGAAACAGGATGCAGCTGACGTCAATTTCGAGTCTCATAGCAAAGGGTCTGAATACTTATGTAAATAAGGTATTACATGTTTTAATGTTATACATTTGCCAAAATTTTAAACTGTTTTCGCTTTGTCATTATCAAATTGTATTTGTCACATGCGCCAAATACCACCTTACAGTGAAATGTTTACTTACAACTCCTTAATCAACAATGCAGTTTTAAGAAAGTGTTAAGTAAATAATTAAAGAGCAGCAATATAATAACAATAGCGAGGCTATATACAGGGGGTACCTGTACGGCGACACCGGTTAGTCGAGGTAATTGAGGTAATATGTACATGCTGGAAGAGTTAAAGTGACTATGCATAGATAATAAGCAGAGTAGTAGTAGTGTGAAAGAGGGTGGAGTGCAATGCAAATAGTCTGGGTAGCCGTTTGATTAGCTGTTCTGGAGTCTTATGGTTTTGGGGGTAGAAGCTGTCTAGCTGATCTAGACCTAGCGCTCCGGTACCGCTTGCCTTGCGGTAGCAGAGACAACAGTCTGTGGCTGGATTCTTTTGCCAATTTTTAGGGCCTTCCTCTGACACCGTCTGGTATAGAGGTCCTGGATGGCAGGAAGCTTGGTCCCGGTGATGTTCACAATACTTTATGAGGTATTGTGTGTATGTAACAGTATAATTTTAGACCGTCCCCTCGCCCATACCCGGGAGCGAACCAGTGACCCTCTGCACACATCAACAACAGTCACCCTCGAAGCATCGTTATTTCAATTTATTTTGTAGAAGACCTAAACTGTTGTTTAGTAGCCTAAATTACTTTGTGGATTTTTCTCGTGTGTGTGTAAGGACAGTAAACAGGCAGAGGCCAACAGTGTGTGTGTGTTGTTGAAGGCCAACAGTGTGTGTGTTTTGTTGTTGAAGGTGCAGCTACCACACATCCAGTGGCAGTAGAGCGATGACAGTGTGTTCTGTCACACACACTGACCTCTAAACTATACCACTGGCCTGATTACTTCATAAGCTGATATGTAAATCCATTCTGTTCTCCTCCCCTGATGAAATTTGGGGCTCATGTAGTGGGTGTGCACGCACCAGGGAGATGTTATTCTCATGTCCATGTTTCAAAATGGGAACTGATATTTTGGTCTACAGCTTCAGCCTCTCTGTTTAGTTGCTCTACGGTGTGACGTGTGTCCTTTGTCCAGCTTTCTCTCTCGGATGGACACGCGGTGTTCTGTCTTTTCTCTTATTTTTGTAGTGCAGATATTGTTCAGGTGTGTGCCTGGGAGGGTTAGTTTGGTCTTGTGAGTGAGTACTTGGTGTGGCGCTTGAGTGCTTAATTGGCATGGGGGGGGGGGGCTGGTTTGTAAGGTGTATGTGGGGGTATGTCACCTCAGTAGTTGGCTAGAAGGGGGTTGGAGTTTGGGGTGCAATTTGATGGATGTAGGCTCTGTGTTGCCATGGTGACCCAGAGCACTATTATCCTCACTTTCTACTTCACACACTCGCTCTCTCTCTCCCTCTCTCAGTGCCTCATGATCTGAGTCCCAAGGAGAAACAGGAGTTGGAGAGCATACGCCACAGGAAACAAGAACTACTGCAGAACATACAGGTAACATACACTTCAGTAGCGGACCGCTGGAGCCTTCGAACCTTTATTGCCAAATGCAAAGCAGCTGATTCTGTTATTGAATGTCAATTTTCTCTCTCTGTGGTTTTAATTGGTTAAACCTGCACAGTATACCCTCTTCACTGGCCAATCATGAAAGTGGTAGAGAAGGAGAGGGGAAGGGAGAAGGAAAGGGGGGTACTGAAGGAACACATTTGTCCACTAGAGCGTTACATTCTAGATCAGGGGTTCCTAACTATTTTCCACAGAGCCCCCTTATTCACTTTTGTAGTATTGTTTATTGAGAGAGTTTATATTAAATACAACACCAGCTTTATTTAATTTAATTTGAGGGACTGATGCATTTTTTCTTTTTTTTCTTAATAAGATAATTTTCTGCAATTCTACCTGGTTTTACAAGACTCATGATATCTTTTAGGCAGGCTATTTAATGATGGATAAGGAAAATAAAGTCTAGAACCGATTTCCCCAAATGTTATTCCATGACCAAATATATTTTATTATGATAATTTATATGAACCCTCAATTTAATAAAAAACAACAAGGTATACATCTGAATACCTACAGTGCCTTCAGGAAGTATTCATACCCCTTGACTTCCACATTTTGTGTTACAGCCTGAATTAAAAATGGATTACATCTATTTTCTCATACATTACCCCATAATGACAAAAAACACAATACCCCATAATGACAAAGTGAAAACATGTTTTTAGAAATGTTTGCTAATTTTTGAAAATGAAATACAGAAATAACACATTCACATAAGTATTCACACCCCTGAGTCAATACATGTTAGAATCACCTTTGGCAGTGATTACAGCTGTGAGTCTTTCTGTTCTGAGTAAGTCTCTCAGAGCTTTGCACACCTGTATTTGCACATTTATTATTTTTTTAAACTCTTTTTAAGCTCTGTCAAGTTGGTTGTTGATCATTGCTAGACAGCCATTTTCAAGTCTTGCCATAGATGTTTTTCTGACCTGATTTTAAGTCAAAACTGTGACTAGGCCACTCTGTAACATTTATATTGTCTTGGTAAGCAACTCCAGTGTACACGAAGTGTACAAAACATTAGGAACACCTGCTCTTTCCATGACATAAATCCTTCCAATTCAATTCTGGACCTTGAAGCCAGTTCCACTGCTTTTTTAAATTGTTCCCCTCTAATCACAGACTGATTTAGACGTGGGACACCAGGTGGGTGCAATTTAAATATCAGCTAGAACAGAAAACCAGCAGGTGCCGGACCTCGTAGGATGAGCGTTGAATACCCTGACAGACTGACCAGGTGTATCCAGGTGAAAGCTATGATCCCTTATTGATGTCATCTGTTAAATCCACTTCAATCAATGTAGATGACATTGAGGAGAGAGATTTAAATAAGGAATTTTTTATCCTTGAGACATGGATTGTGTGTGCCATTCAGAGGGTGAATGGGCAGGACAAAATATTTAAGTGCCCTTGAACGGGGTATGGTGGTAGGTGCCTGGCACACTGGTTTCAGGGTGCCAGGCACACTTGTTTCAGGGTGCTAAGAACTGCAATGCTGCTGGGTTTTTCACGCTCAACAGTTTCCCGTATTTATCAAGAATGGTCCACCACCCAAAGGACATCCATCCAACTTGACCCAACTGTGGGAAGCATTGAAGTCAACATGGGCCAGCATCCCTGTGGACGCTTTCGACACCTTGTAGAGTCTATGCCCCAATGAATTGAGGTTGTTCTGAGGGCAAAAGGGGGTGCAACTCAATATAAGTAAGAGGATCCTAATGTTTTGTACACTCAGTGTATATTTGGCCTCGCATTTTAGGTTATTATCCTGCTGACAGGTGAATTTGTCTCTGTCTGTTGGAATACAGACCTGAACCAGGTTTTCCTCTAGGACTTTGCCTGTGCTTTGCTCTATTCCTGGACCTGTACAAATCAGCTGGGCTAGACAATCTGGACCCTCTCTTTCTAAAATGATCCGTCACCATTGTTGCAACCCCTATTACCAGTCTGTTCAACCTCTTTCGTATCATCCGAGATCCCTAAAGATTGGAAAGCTGCCACGGTCATCCCCCTCTTCAAAGGGGGTGACCCACTCTCTAGACCCAAACTGTTATAGACCTGTATCCATCCTGCCCTGCTTTTTCTAAAGTCTTCGATAGCCAAGTTAACAAACAGATCACTGTGTAATGCTCCGGGTGTCGTGCCGCTGCACCTCCTTTACCGTGGTCGGAGTCGGCCAATTACGCACGGCCCTAATGCGGTCGCCCTCCATCACTACCCCCGAGGTGGAAATGCGATATCCCAGAAAAGAGACGGCTCGTTTAGAGAACACACATTTCTCAGCCTTGACGTATAGGTCATGCTCCAGCAGTCTACCAAGCACCTTGCGCTCCAGAGACGCATGCGCGGTGTGAGTGGCCGAGTAGATCAGAATGTCATCGATATAAACAACCACTCCCTGCCCGCACAGGTCCCTGAGAATCTCGTCTACAAAGGATTGAAAAACGGCTGGAGCATTTTTTAACCCATACGGCATGACGAGGTACTCATAGTGGCCTGATGTGGTACTAAATGCGGTTTTCCACTCGTCTCCCTTCCGAATACGCACCAGACTATACGCGCTCCTGAGATCCAGTTTTGTGAAGAACTGCGCTCCGTGGAACGATTCCACCGCCGTAGCGATGAGAGGTAGAGGATAACTATACCCCACTGTGATGGCGTTTAGACCTCTATAATCGATACACGGACGCAAACCTCCCTCCTTTTTCCTCACAAAAAAGAAACTCGAGGAGACGGGTGAAATGGAGGGCCGAATGTACCCCTGTCCCAGCGACTCCGTGACATATGTCTCCATTGCCAACGTCTCCTCCTGGGACAGCGGGTACACGTGACTCTTGGGAAGCGCAGCGTCTACCTGGAGATCTATCGTACAATCCCTTCCCGGTAGATAAGGTGGTAATTTAGTCGCTTTCACTTTACTGAAAGCGATTGCCAAATCGGCATACTCGGGGGGAATGCACACCTTGGAACCCTGGTCGGGACTCTCCACCGACGTGGCACCGATGGAAACTCCCAAACACATTCCAGAACACTCCTCTGACCACCCCTGGAGAACCCCCTGTCTCCACGAAATTTTAGGATTGTGCCGGACCAGCCAGGGAGTCCCCAGCACCACTGGAAACGCAGGCGAATCAATAATAAAGAAACTGATACGCTCCCTATGATTCCCCTGCGTCACCATGTCCAGTGGGACCGTGGTCTCCCTGACCATCCCTGACCCTAATGGCCGGCTATCTAGGGAGTGCATGGGGAAAGGAGAATCTATCGGCACCAGCGGAACCCCTAACTTAAGAGCGAGTCCGCGATCCATAAAGTTCCCAGCTGCGCCTGAATCGACTAGCGCCCTATGCTGGGAAGAGGGAAAAAAGTGAATGAAAAAAATTAAGACAAACATGTGGCCAACAGGGGGTTCTGGGTGAGTTTGACGCTGACTCACCTGGGGTGACCGAGAAGCGTTCCACCTGCCATCTCTACTCCCAGACAGACCCCCCCAGCACCGATCAGACGTGTGTCCTCTCCGACCACAGTTGGTGCAGGGAAGGCCTCCTCCTCCGGTACCCCTCGGCGCAGCCCCTCCCAACTCCATCGGAATGGGAGCGGAGGGGCTGGGTGGTGGAACGCACAGGGCCCTCTCTGAATGCCCGCGGGCACCCAGCAGATTATCCAGTCGAATGGACATGTCAATCAGCTGATCCAGTGACAGAGGGGTGCCCCGACACGCTAACTCCCGGCGGACGTCCTCTCGGAGACTACACCGGTAGTGGTCGATAAGGGCCCTGTCGCTCCACCCGGATCCTGCTGCCAAGGTCCGGAACTCCAGCGCCTAATCCTGGGCGCTCCTCCTCTCCTGCCTGAAATGAAATAGTCGTTCTCCCACCGCTCGGCCGTCTAGAGGGTGATCAAACACGGCACGGAAGCGGCGGGAAAACTCTGGGTAGTGCTCCCGCGCTGAGTCTGGGCCATTCCAGACTGCATTCGCCCACTCCATAGCACGACCCGTGAGCCAGGAGATGAGGACACTCACCCTCTCTGCTCCTGAGGGAGTGGGTCTGATGGTGGCCAGGTATAGCTCCAGCTGAAGCAGAACCCCCTGGCAACCCGCCGCCGCTCCATCATAAGCCCTCGGTAGCGTCAGACGGAGGGTGTTGGAGTCGGGAGATGGGGAGTCCGGAACCGTGGGTGCCGAAGGTGGAGAGAGGAGACCACTCCTCTCCCATCGGTCCATTCTCTCCATCACTTGATCCATCGCGGATCCGATCCGATGGAGGACGGTGGTGTGGTGGAGAACCCGTTCCTCCATCGATGGGAGAGGGTTGGCTGCTGCTCCTGCTGACTCCATTAAATTTGGTGGTGCGGGATTCTGTAATGCTCCGGGTGTCGTGGGTGTGGAGTCAAATGCAGGAGACAGAGAGTTCAATGCTGTGCGTCTTTAATAGCACCAACGCACCACAGGGTGCTCACAATAGTTACGTTCCCAAATACAGGGAATCAAAATCTACAACGGAAAACATCACGACCAGGCACTAACACGTACCTCTACAACAGAGCCGAAGGTTACACTGAAATAATCCCGCACAACAACCAGGCACTAACACGTACCTCTACAACAGAGCCGACTGTCTAATAAAGACAAACTAATTAAACATAAACGGGTGCTACCACTAAACATACAAGGAGGGGGAGGAAAGACAATCAGTGGCAGCTAATAGGCCGGTGACGACGACCGCCGAGCGTCACCCGCCCGGGAAAGGGAACCACCCTCGGTCGGACTCGTGACACACTGACCATTTCGAATCCCACCGTACCTTCTCCGATGTGCAATCCGGTTTCCGAGCTGGTCACGGGTGCACCTCAGCCACTCTCAAGGTACTAAATGATATCATAACCACCATCGATAAAAGACAGTACTGCAGCTGTCTTCATCGACCTGGCCAAGGCTTTCGACTCTGTCAATCACCGTATTCTTATCGGCAGACTCAACAGCCTTGGTTTCTCAAATGACCGCCTCGCCTGGTTCACCAACTACTTCTCAGACAAAGTTCAGTGTGTCGACTTTTTTCTCTGCATATATCAATGATGTCGCTCTTGCTGTGGGTGATTCCCTGATCCACCTCTACGCAGACAACACCACATCTGGTCCTTCTTTGGACACTGTGTTAACAAACCTCCAAACGAGCTTCAATGCCATACAACACTCCTCCATGGCCTCCAATTGCTCTTAAACGCTAGTAAAACTAAACGCATGCTTTTCAACCGATAGCTACCCGCCCGACTAGCATCACTACTCTGGACGGTTCTGACTTAGAATATGTGGACAACTACAAATACCTAGGTGTCTGGCTAGACTGTAAACTCTCCTTCCAGACTCATATTAAACATCTCCAATTCAAAATTAAATCTAGAATCGGCTTCCTATTTCGCAACAAAGCCTCCTTCACTCACGCTGCCGAACATACCCTCGTAAAACTGACTATCCTACCAATCTTCGACTTCGGCTATTGTCATTTACAAAATAGCTTACAATACTCTACTCAGCAAACTGTATGCACTCCACCACTGCGACCTGTATGCTCTTGTCGGCTGGCCCTCACTACATATTTGTCGCCTGACCACTGGTTCCAGGTCATCTATAAGTCTTTGCTAGGTAAAGGTCCGCCTTATCTCAGCTCACTGGTCATGCGCTCCAGCAGGTATATCTCACAGGTCATCCCCAAAGCCAACACCTCTTTGGCCGCCTTTCCTTCCAGTTCTCTGCTGCCAATGACTGGAACGAATTGCAAAAATCGCTGAAGTTGGAGACTTATATCTCCCTCACTAACTTTAAGCATCAGCTATCTGAACAGCTTACCGATCGCTGCAGCTGTGCACAGCCCATCTATAAATAGCCCATCCAATCTACCAACCTCATCCCAATATTGTTTTATTTTACTTTTTTGCACACCAGTATTTCTACTTGCACATCATCATCTGCACTCCAGTGTTAATCTATCACTCCAGTGTTAATTTGCTAAATTGTAATTTACTCGCTACTATGGTCTATTTATTGCCTTACCTCCTCATGCCATTTGCACACACTGTATATAGACTTTTTCTATTGTTATTGACTGAACGTTTGTTTATTCCATGTGTAACTCTGTGTTGTTGTTTGTGTTGCAGTGCTTTGCTTTATCTTGGCCAGGTCGCAGTTGTAAATGAGAACTTGTTCTCAACTGGTCTACTGGTCTAACTTACAGTAACGTACTTTCCACTAGCCAGAGATGGGCAAAGATCCTTCAAAGTAACTTGTTACAAATACAAAATACCTTGAAGGCCAATGTATCCTTAATTTCAACAAAATTCTCAGTAAAGGTTGTACTTGCCATGATGTGTTTTCTTATCAACCTTAGTATAATGCACTGACTAAGTCGACTAAGAGCACTTGCTAAATGACTGAAATGTAAAAATGAACTTGCAAAGCACACAGCTGGGTATTATTCTGAGTTCAACCCTTAAAATACTTGTATTTTGATCAAATTAAGGCCTAGTTCAGGGGCTGATGCCCAAGCATGTTCTTTGCAAGTGTTCATTTTTACATTTTGGTAATTTAGCAGACACACTTATCCACAGCGACACTGTCAGTGCAAGAACATAGCACAGTCATGCCAAGTATAAAGGTTATGTTACCGTTACCGACAATGTTGTTATAGTTAAGCGGGCTTTTTGCAAGTTCATTTTTGTATTCGGAAATTCATGCATGCATTATTAAACTGTTACAAAATGGGCTACATTTAGGCCAGTGAAATACAAATGACAAAATAGGTATTGAAATACCTACTGTACTGTACTGTATATCAAATACATGGAGCAGAAATACTGCCTGTCGTTGATACTAGCTCCCTGCACTGTAAATCTGCAACAGTTTATTTACCACTGTTTCCAGTAATGCACTTTAGATTCTAGAAATGCAGCATGTTTCTGTAGACAGGTGTTCCAGTAATATGCTGTGCATTGGTGTTTCAGTAGATTTGATGTGATAATGATAAATGGAACGGTAGCCAGTAGGTTACTGTAAATTACTGGCAGCACAGAAGTCGCAGGTAGCAGAGCGGTTAGAGCTTTGCGCCAGTAATCAAAAGGTTACTGGTTTGAATCCCTAAGCCGACTCGGTGAAAAATCTGCTGACATGCCCTTGAGCAAGGCACTTAACCGTAATTGCTCCTGTAAATCGCTCTAGATAAGAGTGTCTGCTAAATGACTCATTTTTATTTTTAAAAGCCAGTAAATTACTGGCAAAACAAAAAGTAATTTAGCAGGCGCTCTTATCCTGTGGGTGTGTGCAAACATTAATATTAGTATTGTGCTAAAGTTGTCTATTGGTAAAGGATGGTAGGACCCCAGGGGGGCTGATGGAGTGGTAATAGTGTGTAATGTCCCTGTTACCGAGACTGGCGACTTGTCAAACTGGTAACCTAAACACAGATGCAGGATACATCAGTCAGCAGACTCTCTCATGCATATTGTCCTCCGATGATTATCCCTCTAATCTGTTAGAAACCGGTCTGTAACCCCCTCTCTGGTTGCGTCCAAATGGCACCCTATTCCCTATGAAGTCCACTGGTAGTGGTCAAAAGTAATTGACTATGTAGGGAGTAGGAAGCCATTTGGACGCAACGTCTGTCTCTTCATCTCACCCTATAATAATAAATGATTATTATTTTAGGAATAAGGCCTGTTTTTCTTTTGAAGCCAGGAGGCTAGTATCAGCTACATTTATGCCTTTACTAGACTATGGGGATATTTTATATATGAATGCTTCTGCTCAGTGTTTGAGATCAATTGACACCTTTTACCATGCAGCTTTGAGATTTATTTTAAACTGCAAAACTCTTACGCACCACTGCACTTTGTATACCAGGGTTGGCTGGCCTTCTCTAGGCTCAGTCACTGGTATACTTTTATTTACAAAGCCATTATGGGTTTACTACCATTTTTTTATTTGTGCATTTGTATTGTTCAGAAATGTGGTGGGTACTCTCTTCGTTCGCAGGACTTTATCTTGCTAACTGTTCCAAATGTCTGAACTGTATTTGGTACAAGGGCTTTTATATACTCTGCGCCATCATCTTGGAACACCTTACAAAATACTTTTAAACTGGAAGAACTTGTCCCGATTGGTGTTTTTAAATCATTGATGAAGGATTTTGAGTTTGATTCCCTGACCTGTCAATGTTTTTAATTTGCTGTTATATGATTTTGTTATACTCTTGTGAATTCTTTTTTTTACTAGATTACCTATAGTTTTTCATGTTGTCTGTCTTTAATTGTGTAATGACTTGGTACATTCACAAAACAATGTTTTCAATATCCCCCCCTCTTTCTCTTTGTTTCATCTCTCTGTTTTTGTGTCTTTGATCTCAGTGGCTCTGATTAGCCAGCCAGGGGCTTAGATCTTGACCTGCCCCTTAACCTGACCCTGAAAGGGACTGTGTTTGTGTGTGAGATGTGGGACCAAGTCACTATTATCCCAGTCTCAAGTAATACAGGTCAAGACTCAAGTTATTTTAGGAGCAAGTCGAGTCACAAGTTTAAGTCACATGTTTTCAAGTAAAAAAATAGAATCTATACATGCAACTACAAATCTTTGTGTATATATTGAGGCAGCCCTTTTCATTCATTTGTCTACAACACAGTTTGATTAGACTATGTAATTATAAAATAGGAACCTTGTAGCAGTCATAAGAGCATGAAATCAGCAGAAGGCAGGTTGACGTGCTCAGTGTAGATTTATTTTACAGGTCTTGGTGATCAATGGTGAAAGCACCATATCATACAAAATTTAAGTAAATTTACCAAATATACACAGGCAATAGCCCAAAATAAATAGCCTCTGTACCAGGCTTAACCTATCATATCTGAATGGACACAGGTAGAGGGCAAGACTGTACAGCCTCCCCTTGAGAAACCAAATAGAAACAGTCTAAAAGGAGCTCAAACCGGTAGACCTATAAGCACTTGGCCCCCAGGACCATACAATTACCCAATTGGCAATAAACTGGTTCTACAATGTAAAAGGAATTTTGCACATCCATTGTTACATTAGTACATTCGTCTTAATCAGACTTAATGATTGTTAATATTTAAACACCATGCATACATGGAACAATCATTTTCTCTTATTGAACGATTTGACCCCAAAGCGTGGAGCGCAGGCCATGTAGCATATTTCTGTTACACTGAGCACCATGTTCACTCCTATTACCCACAAACATAATGGCAGAGACATGGGGCTGTATCACAACCAGCCGTGATTGGGAGTCCCATAGGGTGGCGCACAATTGGCCCAGCGTCGTCTGGGTTTGGCCGGTGTAGGCCGTCATTGTAAATAAGAATTGTTCTTAACTGATTTGCCTTGTTAAATCATATCTTTTAAAAAATAGGACACAGACACACAGAACTCCGACATAACACAGGAAATATGAATCAAATAAACAGAACTTCTCCCTCATTAGTCTTGCGAACATTCATGTGCACTATAAACATTGGGCCCACTCAGAGCAGTGTACAAAATGTTTGGCTAAATTAAAATGTATTATAGGCCTATGAAACAGAAATGACTGTTGAAATTAACAGTATAGGGATGGAATGATGAAACGCTAGCTATTATTGTTGTATTGGATGTCATATAGATTTACCACATAGGTCTATGTATTTACATGTGTGAAAGCAACAGCAAACATTTCAACAAGGAAAAAAAGCCCTCCATAGGCAGGAGTTTGTAGAGCGCAAGTGAAGAGCTTCGCATATGAAGTGTCTTCGCCACAGTAATAATTCATTTTAACAGCAAATTCCAAATACAAGCTTCATAACTAAATGATACATTTCAAGCAATTTTTACATACCAAAAGATCAGTCGGCCTGTTAGTAATTGTTGCTGGTGAGCTAGCAAAGTAAACAGTTAATATTCTTGATTTTATTTAACTAGGCAAGTCAGTTAAGAACAAATTCTTATTTACAATGGCCTACCAGAAGGCAAAAGGGATTGAAAATGAAAAATACAAATATAGGACAAAACACATCACGACGAGACACCACAACACTACATAAAGAGAGACCTAAGACAACAACATTAGCATGGCAGCAACACATGAAAACACAGCATGGTAGCAGCACAACATGACAACATGATAGCAACGGAACATGGCTGCAGCACAACATGGTATAAAATAGGAACCTTGTAGCAGTCATAAGAGCTTGAAATCAGCAGAAGGCAGGTTGATCCTCAACACAGGGGCCCCTCAGGGGTGCGTGCTCAGTCCCCTCTGTTCACCCATGACTGCACTGCCAGGCACAACTCCAACACAATCATTTAAGACTGTTACGAATCCCTTTTGGCCCGACAGTCTAGGGGGGATGGTAATGAGACCCGTAACATAACTCATGCAAATTATTATTGTGACAAAGGAAAAGTGTGAACGAAATAACCACAACAGAAATCTACCGTCAAACTCTAGGTTTATTTATAAACACACGGTAATGGGGGGAGCAGGAAAAGGGGCTGAGCTGGACCCAAGGAAAGAAACAATAAGTATTCAAAAACACTCCTAAGCTAGACTAGCCTACTTTAACAACAGCTAACTAACCAAAAATACAGTGGGTGTTCCGCCCAGTTCTAACTAGTGTATTTAACAAAGTTCACCTACGGGTAGTGTATGCCCATGGGCGACTTGTCTTGGTTTCCCCCTTTTCCCACCAGCAATCAAACACAAACACCATAAGCAAAAACAATACTCACAGGTGATGACAAAGTGCTATGAGGTGCTTAAACAAAAGAGAGGTTAAGACACAAAGTGAGAGTGAAACACAGAGACCTACAGACATGACATTTACAGAGAGATTGAGCTGAGCTCTAGAACAAACAAATGATGGGGTTTTTAAACCATGGGGAAGGAACTGTGATAGGTCAGGAAATAGGAGGAGGTGTGTCTTCTGATTGATGATTGATTGTTGACTGATTGGGGAGTGATGATTTTCACCTGAGAGGGGAGAAGGAGAGAAAAGAAACACACACACAGGATACACAAACACACAGGATAACTGTATCCGTAACAAAGACCGTTTAAAGGGCACGACAACACCTATTCCCCCTCCGGAGACTGAAAATATTTGGCATGGGTCCTCAAATCCTCAAAGGTTCTATAGCTGCATCATCAACAGCATCCTGACAGGTTGCATCACTGCCTGGTATGGCAACTGCTCGGCCTCTGACCGCAAGGCACTACAGAGGGTAGTGCGAACGGCCCAGTACATCACTGGGGCCAAGCTTCCGGCCATCCAGGACCTCTATACCAGGCGGTGTCAGAGGAAGGCCCTAAATATTGTCGTTGACTCCAGCCACTCTAGTCATAGACTGGTTTCTCTGCTATCGCACGGAAACGGTACTGGAATGCCAAGTCTAGGTCCAAAAGGCTTTTAAACCGCTTCTAACCCCAAGTCATAAGACTCCTGAACATCTAATCAAATGGCTACCCAGACACTTTGCATTACCCCCCCCGCCCCCCATTATTTTACACCGCTGCTACTATCTGTTATCATCTATGCATAGTCACTTTAAAAACTCTACCTACATGTACATATTACCCCGTACCGGTACCCCCCTGTATTTAGTCTCGCTATTGTTATTTTACTGCTGCTCTTTAATGACTTGTTGCTTTTGTTTCTTATTCTTATCTGTATTTTTTTAAACTGCATTGTTGGTTAGGGGCTCGTAAGTAATACAATTTGATTTGAGTCCCATTGCTTTAGGACTTGGTCTGGTGGTTTAAGCATGTCCCTGTTTAGGTCACCTAATAGGACAAATTCAGGAGAGCGCTTAGGGCATTTAGGGTACAGGCCGGTGCTGATGGTGGCCGATAACACCCAGTATCAGTCAACAAAGTTTAATGTGTAATACCAGCAAATCAAATTGTTTGGGGACAGACTTGGTGGAGACAACCGAGTACTGAAGGTGATCCTTGTTAAAGATTGCCACTCCATCACCTTTGGAAGATCTGTCTTGCCGAAAAAGATTTTAACAAGAAAGGTTATCATTGCTCAAAACTCTCTTTCTTAACCATGTCTCTGTAATGACCAACACATCTGGATTGGAGCTGTGAACCCACACTTTCAATTTACCCATTTTAGGTAATAAGATTCTAGTGTTAACGTGCAGAAATCCCAGGCTTTTACAAGACCAGAAATAATTGAAGCAGATATCAGAGCACAAATCAGAATTGGGGCTAGCAACAGCAGATGGCCAGGGTGTTCATGCACATTTCCAGATATAATTGGAAGTAATACAAACAGGGCAAGGCAGAGGACAGGGAGAGCTCTGCAGTGTTGATTTTATAACATTAGAATGTGCATTAGACGGCAACAAGATCATATTGTACAGCAATTTCATCAGGTAACATGAATACAACGCCGGCGAGAGGTGATTAGAATAGGATGAGAGGCCAAGAGTCCGTGTAACCAATAGAGAGTCAAGAGTCCCGAGTGTGGGAACAAACAGTCTGTCCCATGGTTGGTCTAAACAAGCAAGTTCATAGTCAACTAAGCATGCAGGAGTCATGAGGCAAATAGCATAAAGCACAAGAGAAAAATATAACAACTTGGGGCTAGCCATTGTAAGTTCAGAGTCACTCGCCTCAACAGTGCATGTGTGCTGGAGACTAGCGAAAGCTCGGGGAGTGTGGCGGGTGTGCCTATACCAGACAGGGGGAGACAGGCCAGGGCAGATGGTGAACCGATCGCCAGGTGGAATCCAAGTAGCAGTGCAGCAGGCAATCGGAGTAGGTGTCACACCCACTTGGGAGAAGCTTTTTTCGAGAGGCTAACGTAGCTGGTAAGTCTCTTTCCACGTAGAAAAGGAGGTTGTTAGCTTGCTATATCTTTTCAGTGTTTGTGAATGGTAAATTTACGACGTCCAATCAAAGTTCTCCTGTGGCTGTTGTGTTTTGGGGATTCGGAGGAGGTTATCTTCTCTGCACAGATGGAGGGGGCTTCATAAGCCAAACAATGTTTAGAGCTGCATATTTATTTATTATGTCAATCCTCTCATCCTACAATTTGACCTTTGCACTGCACCCAATTCTATAGCTGAATTCTACAGCAAACCAGTAATCTGTTCGCTAGCTCACCGACCTGTGTTGATTGACAATTTTTTGGTCCAATCACAGGGTCGAGTGTGCGTTTCACTAGCCAATCTGTCGCAGGTTTCTTTTGCAAGGGTGACGCTGCGGCTACTGTTTCTGGCTGTGTGTAGAGTAATCCACATTGACTCCGTGCCACAAAATGAGTGACCGGGAGGGGGAGGGTTGTCTGGTTTGACCCTAGCTAGCAGCAGGTGCATCAGTTCCCAGTGGGACCATCTGTAGAAGATTCACCCACTTACCTCCTACACAACCCATAGAACTGTCTCCCCTTACCTCCTCCTACACAACCCATAGGATTGTCTCAACTTACCACCTCCTACACAACCCATAGGATTGTCTCCACTTACCTCCTCCTACACAACCCATAGGATTGTCTCCACTTACCTCCTCCTACACAACCCATAGGATTGTCTCCACTTACCTCCTCCTACACAACCCATAGGATTGTCTCCACTTACCTCCTCCTACACAACCCATAGGATTGTCTCCACTTACCTCCTCCTACACAACCCATAGGATTGTCTCCACTTAACACCTCCCAAACAGTATATAAAGTATGTCTCCTGTCAGAAACCTTGAAACCCCTTTTTCAAAGGCAGATATTTCAGTTGGTTTACGTCTTGTAAACATACTCCATCCATACACCAATTACATATACACAACAAACTTCTCTCACTCTTCTTTCTCCCGCCTTCATTCCTCTCTCTTCCTCCCTCCCTCTCTTTTAGTGCCATGGGTATGAGTATTAGCTGAGGCTGCATCAAAGCTGCTCTGTGGGGTTGATGGATGGTCAGACATCACGAGACAGACAGAGTAATGTGATCTCACTGTACCATACACTTATCTCTCTCTCTCTCTCTCTCTCTAGAGGCTGAAGGATGAGATAGAAGAGGTGACGAATGAAATTGACAACCTGGGCATTACCAAAGAGAGGTATGATCTGTGTGTGTTTCTATGTCTGTTATTGTGATTGTGTATCACTCTACTGAGGATTGTCCTGTGTGTGTACTGTATGTACTGTGTGCGTTCTACCCTTTGTGTGGTGATGGCTCTGCCCCTCCCTGCCTTCAGGCTATGCTCCAACCCTACACCCCAACCCTAGCACTCTGCTCTGCCACATTTGGTCTCAAGGGCCATCCAAGCCCGCCCCCTGAAAAATAAATAATAGTTGCACTTGTCTTTTCCTACTAGCACTTTGCTGATAACTGTTTATTGAGGAAAAAGTTACTTACTACTACTGTGATATGTGTGGCTGCCTTACCTAGCTATCTTCAGATGAATGCACTAACTGTAAGTCGCTCTGGATAAGTGTGGCTGCCTTACCTAGCTATCTTCAGATGAATGCACTAACTGTAAGTCGTTCTGGATGAGAGCGTCTGCTAAATTATTCAAATGTAAAAATGTTGGGAGAGGGAGAAGAATCATCCTTAATGATTGGTAATGATGTCAGTGATCGGGTGTCTGTGTGTGTCTCCTTTAAGAGTGATTGGTCTGGGCCAGTTGTTGCCCCGAAGCTACAGACATCTAAATGAGTTAATGGGGCTGTTAATTGAGGGATGGTGTTAATAACATGTGAAGTGTGTGTTTAAATGGTTTACAAAGATTTCTGTCTGTTATGAGGGTAATTGGAATTGTGTTTTGAAGGTCCTATGTAGTGTTCAGGTAGGCTCTACGAATGTGTTATACAGACTTCATAACTGTGTTTTGTCTGTAGAAAAAGCATGCAGAGAAACAAGCAGGTGTCCATGGGCCGAAAGAAGTTCAACATGGACCCCAAGAAGGTGAGGGAGAAACCCAATGGCAAACCAGCCCCTAACCTCCACTCTGTGCTGTGGTTGGGATTCTGTGTTTTGATTGGCTGTGTACCATCAATCAGGGGATCCGGTTTTTGATTGACAGCGGTCTGCTGAAGAACACCAGCAATGACATCGCCCAGTTTCTCTATAAAGGGGAGGGGCTTAACAAGACCGCCATCGGAGACTATCTGGGGGAGAGGTGAGAAACGGGTGGGTGGGTGAGCAGTATTGAGTGACCTCTTAAGTGTCCTCTTAAGTGGGTTAATGCATTCTCAACTCAGTGATATTGATTTGGCCCATCCTCACTAGACAGACAGACAGACACACACACACACACACATTGGCCACAGAAAGGAGGTCAGTATTAGGAGATTATAGATTATATTTGAGTTTCCATGTTTCTGGTTGCAGAGCTGTTCTCTGAGAAATCTCACAGCAACATTTTGAAAAAAGGAGAAACAGAATGAACAGGAAATGCAAATGTTTGTTTTTAAAACATTTAATTACAGTATTCCCTACTGAACATGACCCTGATCTATTCAGTTTTATGGCCATAGATTTGAATACTGTCTGTGGGTATGTGTTTTCTGTAGAAATGACTTCAATCTTGAGGTTCTACATGCCTTCGTGGAGCTGCATGAATTCACAGACCTCAACCTGGTCCAGGCCCTCAGGTAACACACACACACACACACACACACACACACACACACACACACACACACACACACACACACACACACACACACCCTTATGATTGCATGTTCTCTCACCCAGGCAGTTCCTTTGGAGTTTCCGGTTGCCAGGCGAAGCTCAGAAGATCGACAGGATGATGGAGGCATTTGCCCAGAGATACTGTCACTGTAACCCTGGGGTCTTCCAGCATAGCGGTATAGAAAGGCCACCATTCAGACACACACACACACACACACACACACACACACACACACACACACACACACACACACACACACACACACACACACACACACACACACACACACACACACACACACACACACACACACACACACACACACACACACACACACACACGCCTGCTCCCCTCATACAGACTTATGAACACAAACCTTCCTGTCCCTCTCTGTGCTCCAGATACGTGTTATGTGTTGTCGTTTGCTGTGATCATGCTGAACACCAGTCTCCATAACCCCAATGTGAAGGACAAACCCTCCCACCAGAGATTCAGCGCCATGAACAGAGGAATCAACGATGGAGGTGACCTGCCTGAGGACCTACTCAGGGTATTTATCACTTTCTCCATCCCTCTGTCCTTTTATAAAGCTCTCTCTCTTCCCCTCCCATTATCTATACCTCTGTTTCTTCCGCCCTCTCTCCATACAATACTAGAGGTTGAGGACCTGGTCACACATGACAACGTCTGTCTATATACAGTGTCGAAACGATGTGCAAATAGTTAAAGTAGAAAAAAGAAAATGAATAAACTTAAATATGGGTTGTGTTTACAATGGTGTTTGTTCCTCACTGGTTGCCTTTTCTTGTAGCAATAGGTCACATCTTGCTGCTATGATGACACACTGGTATTTCACCCAATACATCATATAAAATCAAATGTTATTGGTCACATACATATTTAGCAGATGTTATTGTGGGTGTAGCGAAATGCTTCTGTTCCTAGCTCCAACAGTGCAGTAGTACAGCGCCCTCCGCTAATAATGGCGCCCTTGGTAAATATATCCTTTTGGTCTTTCATTCAAAATATTCACAAAAATCAAACATTTTATTAAAGTAAAATAATTGAAAGAAAAAATATGTTTTTTATCATAAAACATATTTTTCTCAAATATATGTGTGCCACAGTTATTGGCACCCTTCATTCAATACTTTGCGCAAGCTCCCTTTGCCAAGATAACAGCTCTGTCTTCTCTTATAATGTGTAATGAGTGTAATGTGTAATGAACACATGGCACGGGATCTCCTCTTCAGCACACCCTCTCCCCGTATCCCTCTCTCCATATCCCCCTCTCTCCATATCCCCCTCTCTCCATATCCCCCTCTCTCCATATCCCTCTCCATATCCCCCTCTCTCCATATCCCCCTCTCTCTCTTTCTCTCTCTCTTTCTCTCTTTCTTTCTTTCTTTCTCTCGTTCTTTCTTTCTTTCTCTCTTTCTTTCTTTCTTTCTTTCTTTCTCTCTTTCTCTCTCTTTCTCTTTCTTTTGCTCTCTCTCTCTTTTTCTCTCTCTTTCTCTCTCTTTCTCTCTTTCTTTTTCTCTCTCTCTCTCTCTCTCTCTCTCTCTCTCTTTCTTTCTGTTTCTCGCTCTCTGTCTTTCTGTTTCTCTCTCTCTCCATATCACTCACTCTCAATATCTCTCTCTCTCTCGCGCTCTCTGCAGAACCTCTATGAGGGTATAAAGAACGAGCCCTTTAAAATTCCAGAGGATGATGGGAATGACCTCACACACACTTTCTTCAACCCTGACCGGGAGGGCTGGCTACTCAAACGAGGTGAGAGAGTCAACTTTGCTGTAAAAGTCTTATAGAACATAGGACAGCAAGCTTTATTGATACTTCCCCTCCCTCGTATGGACAGATGCAGAACTACACTCTCCTGTTTGGCCTTCTCATTCATATCAAGAATATAGCCTATATAATGAGTATAAACATATATAATGGGTAAAAGTATTTATGACTCAATGTAGTTTGTCTTTTTGTTTTTTCTTCCTCATTTGTTTTGGATGATTTTGGTCTCCAGGAGGTATGTATGTAAATATGTATTTATGGATTGGAAGCCTGATGCCTTGATCACGCCAACAGCGCAATTTTGGTACACTAGAAGTACACTAATTTCCAATGGAGCGCTGCATTTGCCTTGCAGCATTGCATCGCAGTGCGTTCTGTGTGGTGCATACGTTGGATTTATGGAACATATGCGTCAAACTGAATGCGTAGACGGCTTGACAGAAATGGTAGCAGAAGGTGAATGTTGAACATTTGTTGCACACATATCCAGATGATGCTGCTTACTATTTAGCGTAATAACGCTATCAGTGTGATCAAGGTGTTAACCTCCTCAGCCTGTATGTGCTTTGCTTCTTGGTGCTGCTTCCCATACTCTGCCATGCAACCCATGCCATGCAACATAGCCCATCTGTAAACAGTCTATCTATCTACCTACCTCATCCCCATACTGGTATTTATTTATTTATTTTGCTCCTTTGCACCCCAGGATCTCTACCTGCACATTCATCTTCTGCCGATCTACCATTCCAGCTTTTAATTGCTATATTGTAATTACTTCGCCACCATGGCCTATTTATTTCCTTAACTTATCTCATTTGCACTCACTGTATATAGACTTTTTGTTTTCTTTTTTTCTACTGTATTATTGACTGTATGTTTTGTTTATTCCATGTGTAACTCTGTGTTGTATGTGTCGAATTGCTATGCTTTATCTTGGCCAGGTCGCAGTTGCAAATGAGAACTTGTTCTCAACTAGCCTACCTGGTTAAATAAAAATGAAATAAAAAAACAAGGTTTTGTCCAATGAAAATCTACTGTTAACTATGATTTCATTATAAAGAATGAAATTGTGTTTAATTGTTGGTAAAATGTGATTTATCTGCTCTTTAATCTGTGCAAGCTGTCATTGACTTCAACGCAAACAACCTTTAAACCTAACCCTACCATCCAATCAGTATCTCAACCATAGAGATATATAGAGGACTCTAGTGCTCAAAAGCCCATTGCAGCATGGGCAGCGCAATTGAGGACTTTTACCATTTTGAAGTAGTCAACTGGGTGGTACTTCCTATGGGTTAGAAAATGATCATATTATTCCATCCGGGTCATCAGGAGGGATCAGCTAATTCATTATACTCGTGAGCAAATATTCCATAACTGCAGGTGGCAGTAAATCGGCAACCTTTATACCTGTTCAAACAACACACTCCAGGTGGCAGTATGCACCCTTTCAGTTTGTTTAGCAACTCACAGAAGTAGTAGTAGTAGAAGAAGAAAATGTACTACTTCAAAATGGAGATGGCCTCAATGGCACTGCCTGTGCACTTATAGATGTCATAATGGGACAGATACAAAAAAATAGTTCTCTATCATTCTGTATGATCTCAACTAATGCATTGCATTCATGGTCAACTTTGTTGCTATCATGCTGTGTCTTCTGAGAAACATGACCGCATTAAAGACTACCTGGAATGCGTCCATAGCCTCCTGCCTGGTACTGGCTGATGTCTGGGCTGCCGTCTGCCTGGACTGTCTAGGGGCACCTTTTTAATCTGTGGATTTTGCTTGTTCTAACCCTTTAATCTAATGAATCCTGATTGAACTCTGACCTTTAACCTAAAACCCCCTCAGGAGGGCGTGTGAAGACATGGAAGAGACGATGGTTCATCCTCACAGACAACTGCCTGTACTACTTTGAGTACACTACTGTGAGTTGCTCTCTCTTTCTATTCCCCTCTCTTTTTCTGTTATGCTTTTTCTCCATTACATGCAATGTCCCAGTTGTGAGCTGTAATGCTCTCGCTGTGTTTTCTCTCTTCTCGTTTCTCACTCCTCCCTCCCTCCAGGATAAGGAGCCTAGGGGTATCATCCCTCTGGAGAATCTGAGTATTAGAGAGGTGGACGACTCCAAGAAACCAGTAAGTTACTTTCTTTCTCTCCCTCTTTTCCTGTGCTCTTTCTCCCTGTTTCCTTTTAAAAGCCTCTGAGTCACATCTATCTCTCTCCCTCGCTTTCTCTCTCTCAGAACTGTTTTGAGCTGTTCATCCCTGACCACAGGGATCAGGTGATCAAGGCATGTAAGACCGAGGCGGACGGACGTGTTGTCGAGGGCAACCACACCTTCTATCGAATCTCCGCCCCCACATCAGAGGAAAAGGAGGAGTGGATCACCAGCATAAAGTGAATTATTGGCGTTGTCCAAATAACCTCTCATTCTTCCTGAAGTGTATATGCATTCAAAAAACACCGTTGGATTTGTGTAGGCATGCGCAAGAGGGACTTTCCATATACAGTTGAAGTCTGAAGTTTACATACACCTTAGCCAAATACATTTAAACTCAGTTTTTCACAATTCCTGACATTTAATCCAAGTAAAAATTCCATGTCTTAGGTCAGTTAGGATCAACACTTTATTTTAAAATGTGAAATGTCAGAATAATAGTAGAGAGAAGGATTTATTTCAGCTTTTATTTATTTCATCACATTTCCAGTGGTTCAGAAGTTTACATGCACTCAATTAGTATTTGGTAGCATTGCATTTAAATTGTTCAACTTGGGTCAAACGTTTCGAGTAGCCTTCCACAAGCTTCCCACAATACGTTTGTTGAATTTTGGCCCATTCCTCCTGACAGAGATGTTGTAACTGAGTCAAGTTTGTAGGCCTCCTTGCTCGCACACGCTTTTTCGATTCTGCCCACAAAGTTTCTATTGGATTGAGGTCAGGGCTTTGTGATGGCCACTCCAATACCACGACTTTGTTGTCCTTAAGCCATTTTGCCACAAATTTGGAAGTATGCTTGGGGTCATTGTCCATTTGGAAGACCCATTTGCGACCAAGCTTTAACTTCCTGGCTGATGTCTTGAGATGTTGCTTCAATATATCCACATCATTTTCTTTCCTCATAATGCCATCTATTTTGTGAAGTGCACCAGTCCCTCCTGCAGCAAAGCACCCCCACAACATGATGCTGCCACCCCGGTGCTTCACGGTTGGGATGGTGTTCTTCGGCTTGCAAGACTCCCCCTTTTTCCTCCAAACATGACGATGGTCATTATGGCCAAACAGTTCTATTTTTGTTTCATCAGACCAAAGGACATTTCTTCAAAAAGTATGATCTTTGTCCCCATGTGCAGTTGCAAACCGTAGTCTGGCATTTTTATGGCGGTTTTGGAGCAGTGGCTTCTTCCTTGCTGAGTGGCCTTTCAGGTTATGTCGATATAGGACTAGTTTTACTGTGGATATAGATACTTTTGTACCAGTTTCCTCCAGCATCTTCACAAGGCCCTTTGCTGTTGTTCTGGGATTGATTTCCACTTTTCGCACCAAATTACGTTCATCTCAGGAGACAATGCGTCCCCTTCCTGAGCGGTATGATGGCTGCGTGGTCCCATGGTGTTTATGCTTGCACAGTATTGTTTGTACAGATGAACGTGGTACCTTCAGGTGTTTGGAAATTGCTCCCAAGGATAAACCAGACTTGTGGAGATCTACATTTGTTTCCGGAGGTTTTGGCTGATTTCCTTTGATTTTCCCATGATGTTAAATTCTTATGGCTGCAGGGGCAGTATTGAGTAGCTTGGATGAAAGGTGCCCAGAGTAAACGGCCTGCTCCTCAGTCCCAGATATGTGTACCTAACGTGCTAACAAAAGTAGCTACTTGGACATAAATAATGGACATTATCGAACAGATCAAGCATTTATTGTTTTCTGAGCTCCGTCTCAGATTATTGCATGGTTTGCTTTTTCCGTGTTTTTGAAATCTGACATAGCGGTTGCATTAAGGAGAGGTATATCTATAATTCCATGTGTATGACTTGTATTATCATCTACATTTATGATGAACCATCGATGTGGCTATGCAAAATCACTGGATGTTTTTGGAACTAGTGAACGTAATGCGCCAATGTAAACTCAAGATTTTTTTATATAAATATGAACTCTATCAAACAAAACATACATGTATTGTGTAACATGAAGTCCGAGTGTCATCTGATGAAGATCATCAAAGCTTAGTTATTAATTTGATATCTATTTGTGTTTTTTGTGACTCCTCACTTTGGCTGGAAAAATGGCTGTGTTTTTCTGTGGCTTGGTGGTGACCTAACATAATCGTTTGTGGTGCTTTCGCGGTAAAGCCTATTTTAAATCGGACACTGTGGTGGGATTAACAACAAGATTACCTTTAAAACGGTATAAAATACATGTATGTTTGAGGAATTTTCATTGTGAGATATCTGTTGTTTTGAATTTGGCGCCCTGCACTTTCACTGGCTGTTGTCATATCAATCCGTTAACGGGATTGCAGCCCTAAATTAAGCAAAGAGGCACAGAGTTTGAAGGTAGGCCTTGAAATACATCCACATGTACACCTCCAATTGACTCAAATTATGTCAATTAGCGTATCAGAAGCTTCTAAAGCCATGACATCATTTTCTGGAATTTTCCAAGCTGTTTAAAGCCACAGTCAACTTTAGTGTATGTAAACCTCTGACCCACTGGAATTGTGATACAGTGCATTACAAGTGAAATAATCTGTCTTTAAACAATTTTTGGAAAAATGACTTGTGTCATGCACAAAGTAGATATTCTAACCGACTTGCCAAAACTATAATTTGTTAACAAGGAATTTGTGGAGTGGTTGAAAAATGAGTTTTAATGACTCCAACCGAAGTGTATGTACACTTCTGACTTCAACTGTACCAGTCATTTACTTTCAAATCCATTCCGGGAAGTGAACAAGTGTACATTTTGGGAGAAAGGCGAGAGTTTTGGTTCTTATTTCTTCCAAGTCATGTCCTATCCTTCATCTGTATGATCCTGCTCTCGTCTCATGCCTAAAAGTTAAATTCATATTGTTCTCCCCTCTCTTAATGTAGAAATGCCATCAGCAGGGACCCCTTCTACGAGATGCTGGCAGCCCGGAAGAAGAAGGTGTCTGCCCTGACAAGTCTGTAGAAAAGACCCAGGCTCCAGCACTTCAGCAGGAGGAGCAGGCCTCACTCTATTCTATAGCCCAGTGTTTGTGCCCATGGACCTGAACTAAAGGACCTATGGAACTGTATACACAAGAAAGCAGAAGATCCCCAAAGCCTGTTAGAAGTCTAGGTGGACGCTGTCATCATATTGATCTTGTTTTCATCAGATTCATAAACACTGGAGGGGAAGGATTATGAAGAGGCACAGGGTTGGGACAGGAATGCAGAGAGGATTAATTTCCTTTTTCAGCACCCTCTACAGGAAGTTACAAAATGCAATATTATGCTTTGATAATTAACAGAGAAAGGCAACATGAACCTATTTTTACACAAACCTCTTTTTCTGAGGGTTCTTGTCATAGTGCTGTTGTAACTACAGAACATTTATTTCTGAATGGTTCTCATAACAAACCACCACTGTTTATCCTCTCTCTCTCCATCTCTCTGTATGTCTCTGTGTGTTTCTCTCGCTGTCTCTCTCTCTCCGTCTCTCTGAATGTCTCTGTGTGTGTTTCTCTCGCTGTCTCTCTCTCTCCGTCTCTCTGTATGTCTCTGTGTGTGTTTCTCTCTCTGTCTCTCTCTGTTTCTCTCTTTCTTTGGTTCCATGTTTGTTTAAATGTGTCCAGGTAATTGATGGGAATTGCCAGGGACTGACCTCACGGTGCAATATCACGCTACTTCGGTGCCGATGCGATTCTCACGATTCTATATGTATTGAGATTCGATACTGCAATTCGATATTCCAAACATATTTCTCAGGATATGCAGCAGAGGGACAAGAAAGCCATGAGATAACGAGTTTTGATCAGTCATGGAAATGAAAGTTCTGAAAACAAATTGGCTCCCCATTTCAAAATAAGATGGAGAACGAGCTATAAAGGAGTTTTGGTGCAGGTTAAGCCAACTAGCGCAACAGTAATATTGCCATATTGTCAAAACGATATGATACATCATGAAAAATAATATCCCGATATGTAACCGTACCGATTTTATTGCCGCATCACTAGTAATTGGGCTGTCAGTGAGCCAGGGTTTGAGATATGGGAGCTGAGTAATTGGGCTGTCAGTGAGCCAGGGTTTGAGATATGGGAGCTGAGTAATTGGGCTATCAGTGAGCCAGGGTTTGAGATATGGGAGCTGAGTAATTGGGCTGTCAGTGAGCCAGGGTTTGAAATATGGGAGCTGAGTAATTGGGCTATCAGTGAGCCAGGGTTTGAGATATGGGAGCTGAGTAATTGGGCTGTCAGTGAGCCAGGGTTTGAGATATGGGAGCTGAGTAATTGGGCTGTCAGTGAGCCATGGTTTGAGATATGGGAGCTGAGTTGGGAAGTTGCAAAAAACTGTCTCTGCCCAAAGCCTTTCTCTGCCATCACTGTATTAGTTCTGATCTTCATTTAGTTTTTTTGTGTTGATACCTCTGTTACTGCAACTGCACAGTCACGTGGAAGGAGGAGGAGTGGAGAAAGAAATGAGGGTGAGAGGTAGACAAAGGATCAAAACATATCACTTTGTTTCGGGTTGAACTATTCAGTCTTTTATTCTGATATTGTGACAATTAAAAGTACTTTTGTAGAAGCAGCAATATGTTTGCAGAGAATGGATTTGTTGAATAAATAAAAGACCTAAGGTCTAAGACCTTATTATAGTGTTATACAGTTGTGTGCTGTCTGTTACAAATGTGTTATAAGAGATGCATTTCTGTCATATCAATGTGCTCTTTAGAGGGCTGTGATTTTAGTTTTTATAATGGCAAATAAATTAATCGACAATGGTTTTGTTCTCAAAGTACTGATTATGAAATGCAAGTCAAGCTTGAATTATAAGTTTATTTACCTATAATGCACATCATTTATTGTTTGTTTTGTATCATAAAGGTTTGTGCTGTTTATACCCGTATGCCATCATGTGTTTGTTCATTTGATTTCAGATTACCAAAAATAAATCTCCAATGCTAGTCTCATCTTTGTTTCGGATTTGACTTGGCAAGTGAGGTTAAACTCAGTAAAAACTTTATTTTGACATTAGACATAACCACACTAAACACAAAGACACAGTGATATATGGTCCACGTTTCTTAGCACCAGCCTTTTGAGCTGATTGACAGGCAGAACAAAAGCGTTTGGAATGGGTGAATTTTTAGGACAACGTTTTGTCAGTTGAAGTTTTGATGTCAAGCTAGTTAGTAAGATTGATGTCCTCCAAAAATATGGGAATAGCTAGCAAGCAAACAGCTGACAGTGGCTGTCAGAAAACTAGGATGACATGGAAGGTTGAGAGGGTTGAGTTTTTACAGAATGTCACATTAAAGGCACTAAAATTGAAGCCGGACAAATGGCAGAAATGATTTGCGTGGGGAGACCTTACAGAAATTAAATATATTACAGTACAATCTGAAATTATTCAGACCCCTTCACTTTTTCCACATTTTGTTACGTTACAGCCTTATTCTAAAATGGATTAAATCGTTTCTTCCCTCATCAATCTACAGCCCATAATGACAAAGCAAAACATTTTTGCAAATTTATTACAAATAAAAAATGGCAATATCTCATTTACAGAAGTATTTAGACCCTTTACTCAGTACTTTGTTGAAGCACCTTTGGCAGAAATTACAGCCTTGTGTCTTGTTGGGTATGACACTACAAGCTTGGCACATGTATTTGGGGAGTTTGTCCCATTCTCTGCAGATCCTCTCAAGCTCTGTCAGGTTGGATGGGGAGGGTCGCGGCACAGCCATTTTCAGTTCTCTCCAGAGATGTTCGATCGGGTTCAAGTCCTGGCTCTCGCTGGGCCACTCAGGGATATTGAGACTTGTCCCAAAGCAACTTCTGCATGGTCTTAGCTGTGTGCTTAGAGTTGTTGTCCTGTTGGAAGGTGAACCATTGCCCCAGTCTGAGGTCCTGAGCGCTCTGGACCAGGTTTTCATCAAGGATCTCTGTACTTTGCTCCGTTAATCTTTCCCTTGATCCTGACTAGTCTCCAAGTCCCTGCCGCTGAAAAACATCCCCACAGTATGATGCTGCCACCACCATGCTTTACAGTAGTGATGGTGCCAGGTTTCCTCCAGACCTGACGCTTGGCATTCAGGCCAAAGAGTTCAATTTTGGTTTCATCAGACCAGAGAATCTTGTTTCTCATGGTCTGAGAGTCCTTTAGGTAAACTCCAAGTGGGATTTCATGTGCCTTTTACTGAGGAGTAGCTTCTGTCTGGCCTCTCTACCATAAAGGATTTATTTTAGAGTATTGCAGATATGGTTGTCCATCTGAAAGGTTTTCCCATCTCCACAAAGGAACACTGGAGCTCTATCAGAGTGACCATCGGGTTCTTGCCCTGACCAAGGCCCTTCTCCCCTGATTGCTCAGTTTGGGCAGCCAGCTCTTGGAAGAGCGTTACTGGCTCCAAACTTCTTCCATTTGAGAATGATGTTCTTGGGGACCTGCAATGCTGCAGAAATGTTGTGGTACCCTTCCCCAGATCTGTGCCTCCACACAATCCGGTCTCGGAGCTCTACGGACAATTCCTTCTCTCTGAGCTCTACGGACAATTCCTTCTCTCTGAGCTCTACGGACAATTCCTTCTCTCTGAGCTCTACGGACAATTCCTTCTCTCTGAGCTCTACGGACAATTCCTTCTCTCTGAGCTCTACGGACAATTCCTTCTCTCTGAGCTCTACGGACAATTCCTTCTCTCTGAGCTCTATGGACAATTCCTTCTCTCTGAGCTCTACGGACAATTCCTTCTCTCTGAGCTCTATGGACAATTCCTTCTCTCTGAGCTCTACGGACAATTCCTTCTCTCTGAGCTCTATGGACAATTCCTTCGACCCCACGGCTTGGTTTTCGCTCTGACATGCAATGTCAACTGTGGGACCTTACTCTATATAAACAGGTGTGTGCCTTTCCTTTTTTGCTTTGTCATTATGGGACATTGTGGGACATTGTGTTGATTATGGGACATTGATGAGGATTTTTTTTTATTTTATCAATTTTAGAAAAAGGCTGTAACGTAACAAAATGTGGAAAAAGTGAAGGGGTCTGAATACTTTCCAAATGTACTGTATATCTTGAATATATTATATATATTACATTTTGTTAAATGTATTGTGGAATATATTAGAGTAACAATATGCTCAAATATATTGTACATAAATAAATAATATATATTTGAGATATATTAAATTAATAAACCATACACCTGGTGGCCAAGTGGCTGGGCAGCCTGGATAAACTAGTGGAGCGCTACAGCATGGGTAGCCATGACAACTATTGTGTGCATATGTCAGCTGAGCCTTCACCCACGCCAGGGTAGAATGGCGCCAGAGGGGCTGCCGTTTTACAGGCTCCTAACCAACTACGCTATTTAGTTCGTTTTTTCGCAATGTTTTTAACTTATTTTTGTAACTTATTTTGAACAAAATGTTGCTGCTACCGTCTCTTATGACCAAAAATAACTTCTGGACATCAGAACAGAGATTACTCTCCACAAACTGGACATTTTTTTCTTCTTTAACGAGTCCTATGCGACGGATATATGGCTTTGTTGGGAACGGGCCCAAATCCCCGTCATTTGCGAGAAGAAATGACGGAGAAAAAGCGGGCGGAGGTCGGGCTGCCTTCTGAGAATTCGTTGGCGAGTGAGTAAACCTCCACTACCATCTGTTCTATTGGCCAACGTGCAATCATTGGAAAACAAAATGGATGATTCATGAACAAGACTATCCTACCAATGGGACATTGAATACTGTAATATCTTATGTTTCACTGAGTCATGGCTGAACAACGACACAGATAATATAGAAATGGCGGGACTTTCCATGCATTTGCAGGACAGAGAAGCTACGCCTGGTAAGACGAGGGGCGGGGGTGTGTGTCTATTTGTCAAGAATATCTGGTGCGCGATGTCTAATATTAAAGAAGCCTTGAGGTATTGCTTGCATGAGGTAGAGTACCTTATGATAAGCTTTAGACCACACTATCTACCAAGAGAATTCTCATCTATATTATTAGTAGTCCTCTATTTACCACCACAAACTGATGCTAAGACCGCACTCAACCAGCTGTAAGGCCAGGGATTCATCCAATGACATTGAGGAGTATGGCAATGGCATTGAGGAGTATACCACCTCAGTCATCAGCTTCATCAATACGTGCATAGATGATGTATTCTCAACAGTGACCCAACCAGAAGCCATGGATTCCAGGAAAAGGCTAGAGCTGAAATTAGCCTTGACCTCGATTATGTTGAAACCATCTGGCAGATTCTCCAAGACCTCATCCAAGATGCCCTTCACCTGTGGGGGAAAACACACACACAGAGTCAGGACTTTAGTGGGGGGGATACCTTCTCTCTGGACACCCTCCTCCCCCAGCAGTGTCTGACTCTTTGGGCTGCACAGTGCAGAACAGCTTCTCTGAGATGATGGTGAGGAAGCCTATCTCAGCATTTGGGTGGAAGTACAGTAGGGGATCTCTGGAGGCAGCACCTCATCTATATACATATAGTAGCCCTGGACACACACATTGGGGGTTCCTGAGAGATAACAATATTTGTAGTTTGTGTGTGTGTGTTTTCCCCTACAGGTGAAGGGCATCTTGGATGAGATCTTGGAGAAACTGCCAGATGGTTTCAACATGATAGAGGTCATAGGTAAGGTGGAGGAGAGAACTCCCTACATCATTGTGGCCTTCCAGGAGTGTGAGAAGAACCTCCTCGCCAAGGAGATCACGCGCTCTCTGAAAGAGCTCAGCCTCGGACTCAAGGTATGAGACCGTGTGTGTATGTGTGTGACAATGCATCACAAACTCTATCTTTTGGTATTTTGTTTCATTAGTCCGCTGTTGATACAGTCCCAAAATGTTTTGCATGTCAGCAGTCAAGTTATTGGACTTTCAAGAAGCAAAGTTTCACCGGCCAAATAATCATGATGATGCAAATACTCCATACACAGCTGCACTCACCTGTTTGTCTAGTCACCTTCAAACGTTAGTGTATTCCCCCTCAGACACACCTGGCTATTTACAGTCACAGACTCATGTACCAGATTCCAATATGTCAATACAGAACAAATGAGAATTTATTGAATGTACAAAACATCCTGTGCTACAGTTCCACCTGCTGGTCTATATGTGGCGAATGTTTGTATTTCAATGAAAACACACAGCAGTAAAAACAGTACTATATTTCAAGCATTGGTAAACTAAGGTATCTGTTTGTACAGCACTGTAGATACACACAAACACACAATGTGGCGATGTCACAGGGGTTGGAGTGATGACAAATGTTTCTATGTTTAGAGGTCAACCCTTTATACAGTGTGTGTGTGCAGGGGCGCGCTGGGACACCCAGACGGGGATGATAGGGGACGCTTGTCTAAAGGAGCTGACACCCAACATGCCGATCTTCATCAAGGTGGTACCGGTGGAACACCAGGAGACCAAGAACGTGTATGAGGAGTGTCCCATCAACAAGACCTGTATGAGGGGCCCCACCATCAGGACCTTCAACCTCAAGACCAAGGAGAAGCCTGCCAAGTGGGTATTGGCCGCAGTCTGCTTCCTGTTCAGTGTGCAATAGAGAGGAGAGAGAGAGAGAGAAACACAAAAACAGACTTAAGTACTTTCATCTGAAATACTTTAAATAACAAAAACATCAAATGTTGCTAAAAAAAACAAACAATATAAATACTTATGTCATACATGTCTATTGGAGGGATGTGATGCTGATTACAGTTATCAGTGAGGTAAGAGAAAGACGTGTGTTGAGCTTGGAAAGCATGAAAAACCTCCACTATCACAGTGAATCTTTCTCACTGTTCCTATAATCTCCACTAGAGGGCAACCTGTACCAGCATGACTAGAACACAGAGGCACTGTACAGTACACACCTGCCTGCATGCACAATTGCGCTCACTCACACACACACACACACACACACACACATACACACAGTGATAACCCTTTGAATGGGAAAGTGAGATTTGTTTATTGGCGAGCTTCCAGCCTACTGTTAGCACAGTGTAACAATAGAACTTCTGTAGATAAGATCTATCTTTAACGCCTTAGCTATTGTTAGAGCTAGTGTTGTTTTCATCTGCCAGATCACCAGATTGCAGCTAAGTACTTCAACTACAACCATAGCCTTATATAAACCAAGTTTCTCTTTTATTTATATATATATTTTTTTATCTGGGATCCTGAAAGGACTGATCTCCATAATATATAAATAACTTTTGGAAAGCTCTAATTCTGAGCTAGCAATTTAAAAAAAGTATGGTCCACAGATCTAAGTGGATCTGAACAACCCTTTAACTGGAACGGAATATGGAAAAATATGATCTTGGCATCCCGTAAGCCGAACCATCAATTTATACATTTTACATTTGTTCACACACTGTACTTAACACCAAGGAAAAGTTGTACGATTAAATTTGCCCCAACTCCCAACTGTTCATTGTGTCCCTTAAATAAGGCAGGCACATTCCTTAATATGATGTGGGACTACCCTGCATTTAAATTCTTCTCGGACAAAGTTCATTTTGAAGTGCATGAATGTAAATATTCAATGCGTTGCATCTGTTATGTTACTTAACGATGATAACGCATTGAATCTCTCAATTAATCAGAGACAATTACTACTGGCAGGCAGCACTGCTGAAAAAAAATGTTGGCTCTTAGATGGCAATCACCTCACTCTCTCCCAATCCGCCAGTGGATACAGTTACTATTAGAAGTTATACCATTATCATTATCGACAGCGAGAATGAATAGTGCTTGTCAAGGGAAAATTGAGGCCTGGACAAATATACTTGACTCTGTAAAGAAAGATCTCAGCTAAAGCCCAACACACACAGATAAACAAACAATCTTTAAAGCTCAACACATATACTGAGTGTAAAAAAAACCATGAGGAACACCTTCCTAATATTAAGTTGCTACCCCTTTTGCCCTCAGAACAGCCTCAATTCATCAGGGCATGGTCTCTACAAAGTGTTTCAAGTGTTCAACAGGGATGCTGGCCAGTGTTGCCTCCAATGCTTCCCACAGTTGTCAAGTTAGATGGATATCCTTTTGGTGGTGGACCATTCTTCATACACAGGGAAACTGTTGAGGATGAAAAACTCAGCAGCGTTGCAGTTCTTGACACACTCAAACAGGTGCTTCTGGCACCTACTACCATACCCCGTTCAAAGGCACTTAAATATTTTGTCTTGCCCATTCACCCTCTGAATGGCACACGGACACAATCAATGTCTCAATTGTCTCAAGGAATAAAACTCCTTTAACCTGTCTTCTCCCCTTTATCTACACTGACTGAAGAAATGGAGTTAAGAAAATACTCAAGTGGGAAAAAAAGCGGCCCGGGTCAATGTGCGGTTAGTCGAGGTCATTTGTAAAGTGACTATGCATAGATAATAAACAGTGAGTAGCAGCAGTGTAAAAAGAAAGTAAATAGTCCAGGTGGCCATTTGATTAATATTTGAGCAGTCTTATGGCTTGGGGGTGAAGCTGTTAAGGAGCCTTTTGGTCCTAGACTTGGCGCTGCGGTACCGCTTGCCATGAGGTTGCAGAGAAAACAGTCTATGACTTGGGTGGCTGGTGTCTGACAATTTTTTGGGCCTTCCTCTGACACAGCCTAGTATATAGGTCCTGGATGTCAGGAAGCTAGTCATGTACTTGGCCGTACGCACTACCCTCTGTCGCGCCTTATGGTCAGATGCTAAGCGGTTGCCACACCAGGCGGTGATACAAACGGTCAGGATGTTCTCGATGGTGCAGCTGTAGAACGTTTTGAGAATCTGGGGACCCATACCAAATCTTTTCATGGAAGGAGCAGGTGTCCTTAAATGTTTTGTACACTCAGTGTATATACAGTGCAGTGAAAGTATTTTCCCCCTTCCTGATATCTTCTTTTTTTGCACATTTGTCACACTTAAATGTTTCAGATCAAACCAATTTAAATATTACACAAAGATGACCCAAGTAAACACAAAATGCAGATAAGTGATGATTTTATTTATTAAGGGGAAAAAAGCCATATGAACCTTCTTGGCCCTATGTGAAAAAGTAATTCCCCACTAAACCGAATAACTGGTTGTGCCACCCTCAGCAGCACCAAATGCAATCAAGCGTTTGCGATAACTGGCAATGAGTCTTTCACATCCCTGTGGAGGAATTTTGACCCACTATTCTTTGCAGAATTGTTTTAATTCAGCCACATTGGAGGGTTTGAGCATGAACCACCTTTTTAATGTCATGCCACAGCAACTCAATCGGATTAAAGTTCGGACTTTGACTAGGCCACTCCAAAACCGTCATTTTGTTTTTTTTTAAGCCATTCAGAGGTGGACTTGCTGGTGTGTTTTGGATCATTGCCCTGCTGCAGAACCCAAGTACGCTTCAGCTTGAGGTCACAAACTGATGGCCGGACATTCTCCTTCAGGATTTTTGGAAGAGCAGAATTCATGGTTCCATCAATCACAGCAAGTCGTTCAGGTCCTGAAGCTGCAAAGCAGCCCCAGACCACCAACATATTTGACTGTTGGTATGATGTTCTTTTTCTGAAATGCTGTGTTACTTTTAGGCCAGATGTAACGGGACGCAGACCTTCCAAACAGTTCAACTTTTGTCTCGTCAGTCCACAGAATATTTTCCCAAAGGTCTTGGGGATCATCAAGATGTTTTTTTTGCCAAAAGTGAGACAAGCCTTTATGTTCTTTTTGGTCAGCAGTGGTTTTCACCTTGGAACTCTGCCATGGATAACATTTTTGCCCAGTCTCTTTCTTACGGTTGAGTCATGAGCACTGACCTTAACTGAGGCAAGTGAAGCCTGCAGTTCTTTAGATGTTGTTGTGGGTTCTTTTGTGACCTCTTGGATGAGTCGTCGCTGTGCTCTTGGGGTAATTTTGGTAGGCCGGCCACTCCTGGGTAGGTTCCCCACTGTTCCACATTTTCTCCATTTGTGGATAATGGCTCTCACCGTGGTTCGCTGGAGTCCCAAAGCTTTAGAAGTGGCATTGTAACCCTTTCCAGACTGATAGATGTCAATTACTTTGTTTCTCGTCTGTTCCTGAATTTCTTTGGATTGCGGCATGATGTCTTGCTTTTTGAGATCTTTTGGTCTACTTCACTTTGTCAGACAGGTTATTTTTTTATTTTACCCCCTTTTTTCTCCCCAATTTCGTGGTATCCAATTATTAGTAGCTACTATCTTGTCTCATCGCTACAACTCCCGTACGGGCTCGGGAGAGACGAAGGTTGAAAGTAATGCGTCCTCCGATATACAACCCAACCAAACCGCACTGCTTCTTAACACAGCGCGCATCCAACCCGGAAGCCAGCCGCACACTGCGCACGGAGGAAACACCGCGCACGGAGGAAACACCGCGCACCGCGGAAACACCGCGCACGGAGGAAACACCGCGCACCACGCACAGAGGAAACACCGCGCACCGAGGAAACACCGCGCACGGAGGAAACCCCCGCGCACAGAGGAAACCCCCGCGCACAGAGGAAACCCCCGCGCACGGAGGAAACCCCCGCGCACGGAGGAAACCCCGCGCACGGAGGAAACACCGCGCACGGAGGAAACACCGCGCACGGAGGAAACACCGCGCACGGAGGAAACACCGCGCACGGAGGAAACACCGCGCACGGAGGAAACACCGCGCACGGAGGAAACACCGCGCACGGCGGAAACCCCGCGCACGGAGGAAACACCGCGCACGGAGGACGCACCGCGCACGGAGGAAACACCGCGCACGGAGGAAACACCGCGCACGGAGGAAACACCGCGCACCGAGGAAACACCGCGCACCGAGGAAACACCGCGCACGGAGGAAACACCGCGCACGGAGGAAACACCGCGCACCGAGGAAACACCGCGCACCGAGGAAACACCGCGCACCGAGGAAACACCGCGCACCGCGCACGGAGGAAACCCCGCGCACGGAGGAAACCCCCGCGCACGGAGGAAACACCGCGCACGGAGGAAACACCGCGCACGGAGGAAACACCGCGCACGGAGGAAACACCGCGCACGGAGGAAACACCGCGCACGGAGGAAAAACCGCGCACCGCGCACGGAGGAAACACCGCGCACGGAGGAAACACCGCGCACGGAGGAAACACCGCGCACGGAGGAAACACCGCGCACCGAGGAAACACCGCGCACGGAGGAAACACCGCGCACCGGGGGAAACACCGCGCACCGAGGAAACACCGCGCACCGAGGAAACACAGCGCACCGCGCACGAGGAGGAGGAAACCCCGCACGCACGGAGGAAACCCCGCGCAAGACGGAGGAAACCCCGCGCACGGAGGAAACCCCGCGCACGGAGGAAACACCGCGCACGGAGGAAACACCGCGCACGGAGGAAACACCGCGCACGGAGGAAACACCGCGCACGGAGGAAACACCGCGCACGGAGGAAACACCGCGCACGGAGGAAACACCGCGCACGGAGGAAACGCCGCACGGAGGAAACACCGCGCACGGAGGAAACACCGCGCACCGAGGAAACACCGCGCACCGAGGAAACACCGCGCACCGAGGAGGAAACACCGCGCACCGCACGGAGGAAACCCCCGCACGGAGGCACACGGAGGAAACACCGCGCACGGAGGAAACACCGCGCACGGAGGAAACACCGCGCACGGAGGAAACACCGCGCACGGAGGAAACACCGCGCACGGAGGAAAAACCGCGCACCGCGCACGGAGGAAACACCGCGCACCGCGCACGGAGGAAACACCGCGCACGGAGGAAACACCGCGCACGGAGGAAACACCGCGCACGGAGGAAACACCGCGCACCGAGGAAACACCGCGCACGGAGGAAACACCGCGCACCGGGGAAACACCGCGCACCGAGGAAACACCGCGCACCGAGGAAACACCGCGCACCGCGCACGGAGGAAACCCGCGCACGGAGGAAACCCCGCGCACGGCACGGAGGAAACACCGCGCACGGAGGAAACACCGCGCACGGAGGAAACACGCGCACGGAGGAAACACCGCGCACGGAGGAAACACCGCGCACGGAGGAAACACCGCGCACGGAGGAAACACCGCGCACGGAGGAAACACCGCGCACGGAGGAAACACCGCGCACGGAGGAAACACCGCGCACGGAGGAAACACCGCGCACGGAGGAAACACCGCGCACGGAGGAAACACCGCGCACGGAGGAAACACCGCGCACCGCGGAAACACCGCGCACCGAGGAAACACCGCGCACCGAGGAAACACCGCGCACCGAGGAAACACCGCGCACCGAGGAAACACCGCGCACCGAGGAAACACCGCGCACCGAGGAAACACCGCGCACCGAGGAAACACCGCGCACCGAGGAAACACCGCGCACCGAGGAAACACCGCGCACCGAGGAAACACCGCGCACGGAGGAAACACCGCGCACGGAGGAAACACCGCGCACGGAGGAAACACCGCGCACGGAGGAAACACCGCGCACCGCGCACGGAGGAAACACCGCACACCGAGGAAACACCGCGCACGGAGGAAACACCGCGCACGGAGGAAACACCGCGCACGGAGGAAACACCGCGCACCGCGCACGGAGGAAACACCGCGCACCGCGCACGGAGGAAACACCGCGCACCGAGGAAACACCGCGCACCGAGGAAACACCGCGCACCGAGGAAACACCGCGCACGGAGGAATCACACCGCGCACGGAGGAAACACCGCGCACGGAGGAAACACCGCGCACGGAGGAACGAGGAAACACCGCGCACGGAGGAAACACCGCGCACCGGGGAAACACCGCGCACCGAGGAAACACCGCGCACCGAGGAAAACGCGCACCGCGCACGGAGGAAACCCCCGCGCACGCACGGAGGAAACCCCGCGCACGGAGGAAACACCGCGCACGGAGGAAACACCGCGCACGGAGGAAACACCGCGCACGGAGGAAACACCGCGCACGGAGGAAACACCGCGCACGGAGGAAACACCGCGCACGGAGGAAACACCGCGCACGGAGGAAACACCGCGCACGGAGGAAACACGCGCGCACGGAGGAAACACCGCGCACGGAGGAAACACCGCGCACGGAGGAAACACCGCGCACGGAGGAAACACCGCGCACCGAGGAAACACCGCGCACCGAGGAAACACCGCGCACCGAGGAAACACCGCGCACCGAGGAAACACCGCGCACCGAGGAAACACCGCGCACCGAGGAAACACCGCGCACCGAGCAAACACCTCGCACCGAGGAAACACCGCGCACCGAGGAAACACCGCGCACCGAGGAAACACCGCGCACCGAGGAAACACCGCGCACGGAGGAAACACCGCGCACGGAGGAAACACCGCGCACGGAGGAAACACCGCGCACGGAGGAAACACCGCACACGGAGGAAACACCGCGCACGGAGGAAACACCGCGCACGGAGGAAACACCGCGCACGGAGGAAACACCGCGCACGGAGGAAACACCGCGCACCGCGCACGGAGGAAACACCGCGCACCGCGCACGGAGGAAACACCGCGCACCGAGGAAACACCGCGCACCGAGGAAACACGCGCACCGAGGAAACACCGCGCACGCACGAGGAAACACCGCGCACGGAGGAAACACAGCGCACGCGAGGAAACACCGCGCACCGAGGAAACTGCGCACGGAGGAAACACCGCGAGGAAACACCGCGCGGGGAAACACCGCGCACGGAGGAAACACCGCGCACCGAGGAAACACCGCGCACGGAGGAATCACCGCACACCGCGCACGGAGGAAACACCGCGCACGGAGGAAACACCGCGCACGGAGGAAACACCGCGCACGCACCGCGCACGGAGGAAACACCGCGCACCGAGGAAACACCGCGCACCGAGGAAACACGCGCACCGAGGAAACACCGCGCACCGAGGAAACACCGCGCACGGAGGAAACACCGCGCACCGAGGAAACACCGCGCACCGAGGAAACACAGCGCGCAGCGCACCGAGGAAACACCGCGAGGAAACACCGCGCACGGAGGAAACACCGCGCACCGCGCACGGGAAACACCGGCGCACCGAGGAAACACCGCGCACCGCGCACGGAGGAAACACCGCGCACCGAGGAAACACCGCGCACCGCGGAAACACCGCGCACGGAGGAAACACCGCGCACCGAGGAAACACCGCGCACCGAGGAAACACCGCGCACCGAGGAAACGGCACCGGAAACACCGCGCACCGAGGAAACACGCGCACCGCGCACGGAGGAAACACCGCGCACCGAAACACGCGCACCGCGCACGGAGGAAACACCGCGCACGGACGGAGGAAACACCGCGCACGGAGGAAACACCGCGCACGGAGGAAACACCGCGCACGGAGGAAACACCGGAGGAGGAAACACCGCGCACGGAGGAAACACCGCGCACGGAGGAAACACCGCGCACGGAGGAAACACCGCGCACGGAGGAAACACCGCACACCGAGGAAACACCGCGCACGGAGGAAACACCGCGCACGGAGGAAACACCGCGCACCGCGCACGGAGGAAACACACTCGCGCACCGCGCACGGAGGAAACACAGCGCACCGCGCACGGAGGAAACACCGCGCACGGAGGAAACACGCGCACCGCGCACGGAGGAAACACCGCACACCGAGGAAACACCGCGCACCGCGCACGGAGGCAACACCGCGCACCGAGGAAACACCGCGCACCGGAAACACCGCGCACGGAGGAAACACCGCGCACGGAGGAAACACCGCGCACGGAGGAGGAAACACCGCGCACGGAGGAAACACCGCGCACGGAGGAAACACCGCGCACGGAGGAAACACCGCGCACGGAGGAAACACCGCGCACGGAGGAAACACCGCGCACCGAGGAAACACCGCGCACCGAGGAAACACCGCGCACCGAGGAAACACCGCGCACCGACGGAGGAAACCCCCGCGCACGGAGGAAACCCCCGCGCACGGAGGAAACCCCCGCGCACGGAGGAAACCCCCGCGCACGGAGGAAACACCGCGCACGGAGGAAACACCGCGCACCGAGGAAACACCGCGCACGGAGGAAACCCCCGCGCACAGAGGAAACCCAGCGCACAGAGGAAACCCCAGCGCACGGAGGAAACCCCGCGCACGCACGGAGGAAACCCCGCGCACGGAGGAAACACCGCGCACGGAGGAAACACCGCGCACGGAGGAAACACCGCGCACGGAGGAAACACCGCGCACGGAGGAAACACCGCGCACGGAGGAAACACCGCGCACGGAGGAAACACCGCGCACGGAGGAAACACCGCGCACGGAGGAAACACCGCGCACGGAGGAAACACCGCGCACGGAGGAAACACCGCGCACGGAGGAAACACCGCGCACGGAGGAAACACCGCGCACGGAGGAAACACCGCGCACGGAGGAAACACCGCGCACGGAGGAAACACCGCGCACGGAGGAAACACCGCGCACGGAGGAAACACCGCGCACGGAGGAAACACGCGCACCGCGCACGGAGGAAACACCGCGCACGGAGGAAACACCGCGCACGGAGGAAACACCGCGCACCGAGGAAACACCGCGCACGGAGGAAACACCGCGCACGGAGGAAACACCGCGCACCGAGGAAACACCGCGCACCGAGGAAACACCGCGCACCGAGGAAACACCGCGCACCGCGCACGGAGGAAACCCGCGCACGGAGGAAACCCCGCGCACGGAGGAAACACCGCGCACGGAGGAAACACGCGCACGGAGGAAACACCGCGCACGGAGGAACACCGCGCACGGAGGAAACACCGCGCACGGAGGAAAAACACCGCGCACGGAGGAAACACCGCGCACGGAGGAAACACCGCGCACGGAGGAAACACCGCGCACGGAGGAAACACCGCGCACCGAGGAAACACCGCGCACGGAGGAAACACCGCGCACCGGGGAAACACCGCGCACCGAGGAAACACCGCGCACCGAGGAAACACGCGCACGCGCACGGAGGAAACCCCGCGCACGGAGGAAACCCCGCGCACGGAGGAAACCCCGCGCACGGAGGAAACCCCGCGCACGGAGGAAACACCGCGCACGGAGGAAACACCGCGCACGGAGGAAACACCGCGCACGGAGGAAACACCGCGCACGGAGGAAACACCGCGCACGGAGGAAACACCGCGCACGGAGGAAACACCGCGCACGGAGGAAACACCGCGCACGGAGGAAACACCGCGCACGGAGGAAACACCGCGCACCGAGGAAACACCGCGCACCGAGGAAACACCGCGCACCGAGGAAACACCGCGCACCGAGGAAACACCGCGCACCGCGCACGGAGGAAACCCCCGCACACGGAGGAAACCCCCGCGCACGGAGGAAACACCGCGCACGGAGGAAACACCGCGCACGGAGGAAACACCGCGCACGGAGGAAACACCGCGCACGGAGGAAACACCGCGCACGGAGGAAAACCGCGCACCGCGCACGGAGGAAACACCGCGCACGGAGGAAACACCGCGCACGGAGGAAACACCGCGCACGGAGGAAACACCGCGCACCGAGGAAACACCGCGCACGGAGGAAACACCGCGCACCGGGGAAACACCGCGCACCGAGGAAACACCGCGCACCGAGGAAACACCGCGCACCGCGCACGGAGGAAACCCCCGCGCACGGAGGAAACCCCCGCGCACGGAGGAAACACCGCGCACGGAGGAAACACCGCGCACGGAGGAAACACCGCGCACGGAGGAAACACGCGCACGGAGGAAACACCGCGCACGGAGTGGGAAACACCGCGCAGGAGGAAACACCGCGCACGGAGGAAACACCGCGCACGGAGGAAACACCGCGCACGGAGGAAACACCGCGCACGGAGGAAACACCGCGCACGGAGGAAACACCGCGCACCGCGGGAAACACCGCGCACCGAGGAAACACCGCGCACCGAGGAAACACCGCGCACCGAGGAAACACCGCGCACCGAGGAAACACCGCGCACCGAGGAAACACCGCGCACCGAGGAAACACCGCGCACCGAGGAAACACCGCGCACCGAGGAAACACCGCGCACCGAGGAAACACCGCGCACCGAGGAAACACCGCGCACGGAGGAAACACCGCGCACGGAGGAAACACCGCGCACGGAGGAAACACCGCGCACGGAGGAAACACCGCGCACCGCGCACGGAGGAAACACCGCACACCGAGGAAACACCGCGCACGGAGGAAACACCGCGCACGGAGGAAACACCGCGCACGGAGGAAACACCGCGCACGGAGGAAACACCGCGCACCGCGCACGGAGGAAACACCGCGCACCGCGCACGGAGGAAACACCGCGCACCGAGGAAACACCGCGCACCGAGGAAACACCGCGCACCGAGGAAACACCGCGCACGGAGGAATCACCGCGCACCGCGCACGGAGGAAACACCGCACACCGAGGAAACACCGCGCACCGCGGAAACACCGCGCACCGCGGAAACACCGCGCACGGAGGAAACACCGCGCACGGAGGAAACACCGCGCACGGAGGAAACACCGCGCACGGAGGAAACACCGCGCACGGAGGAAACACCGCGCACGGAGGAAACACCGCGCACGGAGGAAACACCGCGCACGGAGGAAACACCGCGCACCGAGGAAACACCGCGCACCGAGGAAACACCGCGCACCGAGGAAACACCGCGCACCGAGGAAACACCGCGCACCGAGGAAACACCGCGCACGGAGGAAACACCGCGCACCGAGGAAACACCGCGCACCGAGGAAACACAGCGCACCGAGGAAACACAGCGCACCGAGGAAACACCGCGCACCGAGGAAACACCGCGCACGGAGGAAACACCGCGCACCGCGCACGGAGGAAACACCGCGCACCGAGGAAACACCGCGCACCGCGCACGGAGGAAACACCGCGCACCGAGGAAACACCGCGCACCGCGGAAACACCGCGCACGGAGGAAACACCGCGCACCGAGGAAACACCGCGCACCGAGGAAACACCGCGCACCGAGGAAACACCGCGCACCGAGGAAACACCGCGCACCGAGGAAACACCGCGCACCGCGCACGGAGGAAACACCGCGCACCGAGGAAACACCGCGCACCGCGCACGGAGGAAACACCGCGCACCGCGCACGGAGGAAACACCGCGCACGGAGGAAACACCGCGCACGGAGGAAACACCGCGCACGGAGGAAACACCGCGCACGGAGGAAACACCGCGCACGGAGGAAACACCGCGCACGGAGGAAACACCGCGCACGGAGGAAACACCGCGCACGGAGGAAACACCGCACACCGAGGAAACACCGCGCACGGAGGAAACACCGCGCACGGAGGAAACACCGCGCACCGCGCACGGAGGAAACACCGCGCACCGCGCACGGAGGAAACACCGCGCACCGCGCACGGAGGAAACACCGCGCACGGAGGAAACACCGCGCACCGCGCACGGAGGAAACACCGCACACCGGGGAAACACCGCGCACCGCGCACGGAGGAAACACCGCGCACCGAGGAAACACCGCGCACCGCGGAAACACCGCGCACGGAGGAAACACCGCGCACGGAGGAAACACCGCGCACGGAGGAAACACCGCGCACGGAGGAAACACCGCGCACGGAGGAAACACCGCGCACGGAGGAAACACCGCGCACGGAGGAAACACCGCGCACCGAGGAAACACCGCGCACCGAGGAAACACCGCGCACCGAGGAAACACCGCGCACCGAGGAAACACCGCGCACCGAGGAAACACCGCGCACGGCGGAAACACCGCGCACCGAGGAAACACCGCGCACCGAGGAAACACCGCGCACCGAGGAAACACCGCGCACGGAGGAAACACCGCGCACGGAGGAAACACCGCGCACCGAGGAAACACCGCGCACCGAGGAAACACCGCGCACGGCGGAAACACCGCGCACGGCGGAAACACCGCGCACGGCGGAAACACCGCGCACGGCGGAAACACCGCGCACGGCGGAAACACCGCGCACTGCGGAAACACCGCGCACTGCGGAAACACCGCGCACTGCGGAAACACCGCGCACTGCGGAAACACCGCGCACTGCGGAAACACCGCGCACTGCGGAAACACCGCGCACTGCGGAAACACCGCGCACTGCGGAAACACCGCGCACTGCGCACGGAGGAAACACCGCGCACTGCGCACGGAGGAAACACCGCGCACTGCGCACGGAGGAAACACCGCGCACTGCGCACGGAGGAAACACCGCGCACTGCGCACGGAGGAAACACCGCGCACTGCGCACGGAGGAAACACCGCGCACTGCGCACGGAGGAAACACCGCGCACGGAGGAAACACCGGGCACTGCGCACGGAGGAAACACCGCGCACTGCGCACGGAGGAAACACCGCGCACTGCGCACGGAGGAAACACCGCGCACTGCGCACGGAGGAAACACCGGGCACTGCACATGGAGGAAACACCGCGCACTGCACATGGAGGAAACACCGCGCACTGCGCATGGAGGAAACACCGCACGGCCAGCCACAGGAGTCGCTTGTGCGGGATGAGACAAATATGCACTGTGTGTTTACTTGGGTTATCTTTGTGTAATATTAACATTTGTTTGATGACCTGAAACATTTAAAAGGTGTGAGAAATGTGCAAAAAAATAAGAAATCAGGGAAGGGGCAAATACTTTTTCACAGCACTGTATAATATATACAAACTAGGCAAAAAAAATAAATTCCCCTTTTTCAGGACCCTGTCTTTCAAAGATAATTCGTAAAAATCCAAATAACTTCACAGATCCTCATTTTAAAGGGTTTAAACACTGTTTCCCATGCTTGTTCAATGAACCATAAAAAATGTATAAACATGAACCTGTGGAATGGTTGTTAAGACACTAACAGCTTGCAGATAGACGGTAGGCAATTAAGGTCACCGTTATGAAAACTTAGGACACTAAAAGAGGCCTTTCTACTGACTCTGAAACACACTAAAAGAAAGATGCCCAGGGTCCCTGTTCATCTGAGTGAATGGGCCTGCTGCAAGGAGGTATGAGGACTGCAGATGTGGCCAGGGCAATGAATTGCAATGTCTGTACTGTGAGACGCCTAAGACAGTGCTACAGGGAGACAGGACGGACATCTGATCATCCTCGCAGTGACAGACCATGTGAAATGACACCTGCACAGGATCGGTACAGCCGAACATTAAACCTGCGGGACAGGTACAGAATGGCAACAACAACTGCCCGGGTTACACCAGGAATGCACAATCCCTCCATCAGTGCTCAGACTGTCAGCAATAGGATGAGAGAGGCTGGACTGAGGGTGTGTAGGCCTGTTGTAAGGCAGGTCCTCGCCAGACATCACCGGCAACAACGTTGCCTATGTTACAGGTAAACCATCCTCCTCCCTTATGTGGTACCCTTCCTGCAGGCTCATCCTGACATGACCCTCCAGCATGACAATGCCACTAGCCATACTGCTCGTTCTGTGCGTGATTTCCAGCAAGACAGGAATGTCAGTGTTCTGCCATGGCCAGCGACGAGCCCGGAACTCAATCCCATTTAGCACGTCTGGGACCTGTTGGATCGGAGGGTGAGGGCTAGGGCCATTCCCCCCAAAAATGACCGGGAACTTGCAGGTGCCGTGGTGGGAGAGTGGGGTAACATCTCACAACTGGCAAATCTGGTGCAGTCCATGAGGAGGAGATGCACTGCAGTACTTAATGCAGCTGGTGGCAACACCAGATACTGACTGTTACGTTTGAGCTCCCCTTGAGGGACACATTATTCCATTTATGTTAGTCACGTCTGTGGAACTTGATCATTTTATGTCTCAGTTGTTGAATCTTATGTTCACACAAATATTTACACGTTAAGTTTGCTGAAAATAAACAGTTGACAGTGAGATGACGTTTCTGTTCTTGCTGAGTTTACTCTCTCACACACACACACAAATATAGTGTTGTTTCATGAGCTGAAATAAAAGATCCCAGAAAGCTTATTTCTCACATTTTGTGCACAAATTTGATTACATCCCTGTTCGTGAGCATTTCTCTGCCAAGATAATCCCCCTGACAGGTGTGACATATCAAGAAGCTGATTCCACAGAATTATGATTACACAGCTGCACCTTGTGCTGTGGACAATAAAAGGCCACTTTAAAATGTGCAGTTTTGTCACACAACATAATACCACAGATGTCTCAAGTTTTGAGGGAGTGTGCAATTGGCATGCTGACTGCAGGAATATCCACCAGAGCTGTGGACAGAGAATTTAATGTTAATTTCTCTGCAATAAGCGACCTCAATTGCATTTTAGAGTTTCGCAGTACGTCCAATCGGCCTCACAACTGCAGACCACGCGTATGGCATTTTGTGGCCGAGCCGTTTGCAAGGTCAACATTGTGAACAAAGTTCACCAAAGTGTATTCGAAGGCAATCTGAATGCACAGAAATACTTTGACGAGATCCTGAGGCCAATTGTCGTGTCCTTCATCCACCGCCATCGCCTCATGTTTCAGCATGATAATGCACGCCCCATGTCTCAAGGATCTATACACAATTTCTGGAAGCTGAAAATGTCCCAGTTCTTCCATGGCTTGCATACTCACCAGCCATGACACCCATTGAGCATGTTTAGGATGCTTTGGACCAAAGTGTACGACAGCATGTTCCAGTTCCCGGCAATATCCAGAAACTTCGCACATCCATTGAAGAGGAGTGGCACAACATTCCACAATCAACAGCTTGTGTCACGCTGCATGAAGCAAATGGTGGTCACACCAGAAATTGACTGGTTGTCTGATCCACGCCCCTTACCATTTTTAAAGGTATCTGTGACCAACAGATGCATCTGTATTCCCAGTCATCTGAAATCCATAGATTAGGGTATAACAAATGTATTTCAATTGACTGATTTTCTTAAATGAACTGTAACTCAGTAAAATCTTTTAAAATTGTTGCATTTATATATATTTTTTATATACAGTGATATACAGTGAATTTGGAAAAGTATTCAAATCCCTTGACTTTCCCCAGATTTTGTTACGTTACAGCCTTATTCTAAAATTAATTACATCGTTTCCCCCCCATCAATCTACACACAGTACCCCAGAATGATAAAGCAAAAACTAATTTTTAGACATTTGTGCATATGTCTGGAGGAAACCTGACACCATGCCTACGGTGAAACATGGTGGTGGCAGTATCATGCTGTGGGGATATTTTTCAGTGGCAGGGACTGGGAGACTGGTCAGGCTTGAGGGAAAGATGAACGGAGCAAAGTACTGAGAAATCTGGAGCAGGTTTTCATTGATTTCTCTGTACTTTGCTCTGTTAATCTTTCCCTCGATCCTGACTAGTCTCCCAGTCCCTGCAGTTAAAAAACACCCCACAGCATGATGCTGCCACCACCATGCTTCACTGTAGGGATGGTACGAGGTTTCCTCCAGACATTACGCTTGGCATTTAGGCCAAAGAGATCCATCTTTGTTTCATCAGACCAGATAATCTTGTTTCTCATGGTCTGAGAGTCCTTTGGGTGCCTTTTGACAAACTCCAAGCAGGCTGTCATATGCCTTTTATTTAAAAGTGGCTTCCGTCTGGCCACTCTACATAAAAGGTCAGATAGTTGGAGGGTTGCAGAGATGGTTGTCCTTTGGGAAGCTTCCCCCATCTCAAAAGAGGAACTTTGGAGCTCTGTCAGAGTGACTATCGGGCTCTTGGTCACCTCCCTGACCAAGGCCCTTCTCCCCTGATTGCTCGGTTTGGCTGAGTGGCCAGTTCTAGGAAGAATCTTGGGGTTCCAAACTTAATTTAAGAATGATGAAGGCCACTTTGTTCTTGGGGACCTTCAATGCTGAAGACATGTTTTGGTACCCTTCTCCACATCTGTGCCTCGACACAATCCTGTCTCGGAGCTCTACGGACAATTCCATTGACCTCATGGCTTGGTTTTTGCTCTGACATGCACTGTCAACTGTGGGACCTTAAATAGACAGGTGTGTGCCTTTCCAAATCATGTCAAATTAATTTAATTTACCACAGGTGGACTCCAATCAATTTGTAGAAATATCTCAAGGATGATCAATAGTTGATCTATAATAGGATGATCTCATAGCGAAGGGTATGACTTATGTAAATAAGGTATTTCTGTTATTATTTTGAATACATTTGCAAACATTTCTAAAAACCTGTTTTCGTTTTGTCATTATGGGGTACTATGTGGAGATCAATGAGGGGGAAAAAACATTAAACCATTATAGAATAAGGTTGTAAAGTAACAAAATGTGAAAAGTCAAGGGGTCTGAATACTTTCCGAATGCACTGTATATTAGAGTACTAGTCAAAAGTTTGGACAAATGTACTCATTCAAGGGATGTTCTGAATTTGACTTTTCTACATTGTCAAATAATAGTGAAGACATGAAAACTATGAAATAACACATGGAACCATGCAGTAACTAAAAAAAGTGTTAAAAATACTAAAATATATTTTAGATTCTTCAAAGTAGTCTTCCTTTGCCATGACAGCTTTGCACACTCTTGGCATTCTCTCAACCAGCTTCACCTGGAATGCTGAGCACATTGGCTGCTTTTCCTTCCTCTCAATCTCTCCTTCATTCTGCGGTCCAACTCATCCCAAACCATCTCAATTGGGTTGAGGTCGGATGACTGTGGAGGCCAGGTCATCTGACGCAGCACTCCTTCCCTCTCCTTGGTCAAATAGCCCTTACACAACCTGTAGGTGTTGGGTCATTGTCCTGTGAAAAACAAATGATAGTGGGACTAAGTGCAAACCAGATGGGATGGCGTATTGCTGCAGAATGCTGTGGTAGCCATGCTGGTGTTTTGAATTGTAAATAAATCAGACAATGTTACCATTACTTATTGCGACTCTCAAACCCGGATCCGGGAGCGTAATCATCGCCTCAAACTAATTAGCATAATGCAGCGGACATAAATCTTCCTAGAAAATCTTCCTATTCATGAAAATCACAAATGAAATATATTGAGACACAGCTTAACCTTTTGTTAATCACACTCATCTCAGATTTTCAAAATATGCTTTACAGCCAACGCTAGACAAGCATTTGTGTAAGTTTATCATGGCATAATGCTATGCTAGGCTCTGCTAGCGGCAGGCAACATTTTCATGAAAATAAGAAAAGCAATCAAATTAAATCATTTACCTTTGAAGAACTTTGGATGTTTTCACTCAGGAGACTCCCAGTTAGATAGCAAATGTTCCTTTTTTCCAAAAATATTATTTTTGTAGGTCGAAATAGCTCCCGTTTGTTCTTCACGTTTGGCTGAGAAATCAACCGGAAAATGCGGTCACTACAACGTCAAACTTTTTTCCAAATTAGCTCCATAATATTGACAGAAACATGGCAAACGTTGTTTAGAATCAATCCTCAAGGTGTTTTTCACATATCTATTCAATAATATATCCGTCGGGACAATTGGTTTCTCATTAGAAGCGATTGGAATAATGGCTACCTCAGTACTTTACACAAGATTTTCCGCGGGAGCCATCATGTGACCACTTGCTTAATGTGGTCCCTTACGGCTATTCTTCAACATAAATGCGTAAAAAGACGTCACAATGCTGTAGACACCTTGGGGAATACGTAGAAAGCGTAAGCTCATTCGTAGCCCATTCACAGCCATATAAGGAGTCATTGGCATGAAGCGGTTTTAAAAAATGCGGCACTTCCTGATTGGATTTTTATCTGGGTTTCGCCTGTAACATCAGTTCTGTTGCACTCACAGACAATGTCTTTGCAGTTTTGGAAACGTCAGAGTGTTTTCTATCCAAAGCTGTCAATTATATGCATAGCTGAGCATCTTGTCATGACAAAATATCCCGTTTAAAACGGGAACGTTTTTTATCCAAAAATGAAAACACTGCTCCTAGAGTTGCAACAGGTTAAAGCACCCCCACACCAACACACCTCCTCCTACATGCTTCACAGTGGGAACCACACATGCGGAGATAATCCGTTCACCTACTCGGCGTCTCACAATGGCGCGGCAGTTGGAACCATAAATCTAAAATTTGGGCTCATCAGACCAAAGGACAGATTTCCACCTGTCTAATGATCATTGCTCGTGTTTCTTGGCCCAAGCAAGTCTCTTCTTATTATTGGTGTCCTTTAGTAGTGGTTTCTTTGCAGCAATTCGACCATGAAGGCCTGATTCACACAGTCTCCTCTGGACAGTTGATGTTGAGATGTGTCTTACTTGAACTCTGATGCATTTATTTGGGCTGCAATTTCTGAGGCTGATAACTCTAATGAACGTATCCTCTGTAGCTGATGTAACTCTGGATCTTCCTTTCCTGTGGCGGTCCTCATGAGAGCCAGTTTCATCAAAGCGCTTGATGGTTTTTGCAACTGCACTTGAAGAAACTTTCAAAGTTCTCAAAATGTTCCAAATTGACTAACCTTCATGTCTTAAAGTAATGATGGACTGCCGTTTCTCATTGCTTATTTGTCACTCGTTTCAGGAAACTAGGCGTATGTCGCGGGTCACTACTTCACAGGAGAGCCATTTGAACGTACACATTTTTGTCAGAAATGCCTTCTGGAACATGTGAACTTTCATGTGCCTTAATAACTTCTTAAGGCTAGGGGGCAGTATTCTGAAGTTCGGATGACTGACATGCCCAAAGTAAACTGCCTGTTACTCAGGCCCAGAAGATAGGATATGATATAAGTATAATATAATTGGTAGCATTGGATAGAAAACTCTGAATTTCCTAAAACTGTTAAAATAATGTCTGAGTATAACAGAACTGATAAGGCAGGCGAAAATCTGAGGAGAATCCATCCGTAGTTTTTATTTAGAGGTCACAGGCCATTCCAATGCTTGTCTATGGGATATTCAAAGGAATTCCGCCCAGATTGAAGTTCCTATGGCTTACACTAGATGTCAGTATTTAGAAAGTGTTTCAGTCTTGTTTTTTGAAAAATAGTAGTTATAGTTTTTCAAGGTGTCTCTCGTTAGGACTGTAGTCTTGTGGCGCACGTGGATGAGGGCGTGCACTTCGATATTTCTCTCTGCTATTGAACATGCAATTTAAAACCGGAATGTAGTATCGTTTATTTACATATTAGGGTACCTGAGGATTGATTAGAAACGTTGTTTGACTTGTTTGTACGATGTTTACCGGTAACTCTTGGGATTCCTTTGTCTGCAAGTTGAATGAATGGAAAGGGTGGATTACTGAATCAAACGCACCAACTACGCCTCTGCTGGTTTGAAAAATGTTTTTAATTCTGGTGTATGCGGGGAGCTGTCAGATAATCGCATTGGTATGATTTCGCTGTAAAGCCTTTTTGAAATCTGACAAAGCGGCTGGATTAACAAGAAGTTAAGCTTTGACACTTGTATTTTCATGAATGTTTAATACTACGATTTTTGTATTTTGAATTTCGCGCTCTGCAATTTCACCGGATGTTGTCGAGGTGGGGTGCTAGCGTCCCACCTAGCCTATTAATAACAGACTTGTATGACATCTGTAAATACGAATAAAATTGGTAAATGACTAGCCTAGTTGGTTTAGCCACAGAAAAGGTCAGCAACTTTCCCGCTAGCCATAATTGGCTGAGATAATGAGTGGGCTGGACATGCCGAGAGAGGAGTTCAGATTGGTCTGCCATATAGCAAGCTTCTGTCTATTTGAGCTGGTCAGTATGTGTAGGTAATCCTGTCTATCGCGGCTTTAAAACTCAGTTTTTGAGTGTCTGGAGTTTTGAAACCAGTGGAGTTAAGAGTATGATAGCTAAGGACATGGAGAAAACACATGTCTCCGAATTACATCTTCATACTAAGGGCAACCATGGAATCTATGACAGGGAGAGGCATCCATCCATGATGTAAGAGAGTCTAGCTAGCTACATTCAGATATCACACATTTCCAATTTTGACAAAGTTATTTTAATTTCAAGTTAAAGTATACTGTTAGCTAGCTAACGTTAACTGGCTGGCTCGCTAGCTAACATTATGTGTATGATGTTATTATTCATATCTCAGAGCAATTTGCTTTGCTAGTTATAGGCTAATGTTAGCTAGCTAACATTGAGCCTGGGTGGTTTGCTACCTGCAGATTCATGCAGGGTAGTAACGTCATGAGTTGGGATTATGGTTCATTGTTTACCTAGCTAGCTCGCTACATGTCTTAAAATACTTCACTATGCAAGAAACCATTTCAATTGAATGTCACTGCAACAACTGTTGAAAGATGTAGCTGGTAAATTCGCCATTTACTCTGATTTCAGAGAACTTTCGTCAGTGTGCCAGAGCGCAGAATAACTGACAAATTTACTAACGCTCAACACCCGTTGGAAAAAGCGTAAATTGTGGCCAGCAGGACAGTTGCAGTCACCAACACTCTGGATAACATAAAAACAGCCTGACCAGCTCTGCTAGGGTGAGTAAAATGGTCAGTTAGCTGTTCTCTCATTTGTGTCTGGAAGTAGCGAGCAAGCTAGCCAACATTAGCCAGTTAGTTTGGGTGCTTAACTGTTCTTGTAGTTAGGACAGAACACTCAGATCAACCCTTAACGAGATGGGTGGGGATAAAGATTTAGAGGGTGTGAACGATGCTGAATGGGCATAGAGAAAGAAGAGCTCTCCAGTAGGTACTAAAATGTTCAAAGGCCATTTCCTAAAAAGTTCCTTTACAAATTTATCAATCGTCAAAGCAGAATTACTTACCATTGTTCCTCAAATCCAGTGTATAATATAACATTTTGTAGCACTGTCTTTGCTTTTATCCAATGTACAAAACACAATTTCAAATTTCGCTACATAATTGTATTTTCTTACTTCACCTTTATTTAACCAGGTAGGCTAGTTGAGAACAAGTTCTCATTTACAACTGCGACCTGGCCAAGAAAAGCAGTGCGACACAAACAACAGAGTTACATATAGAATAAACAAGCGTACAGTCAATAACAAAATCTTTAAAAAAAGTTTATATACAGTGTGTGCAAATGGCGTGAGGAGGAAAGGCAATAAATAGGCCATAGAAGCGAAGTAATTACAATTTAGCAAATTAACACTAGAGTGATAGATGAGCAGATGGTGATGTGCAAGTAGAAATGCTGGTGTGCAAAAGAGCAGAAAAGTAAATAAAAACAATATGGGGATGAGGTTGGTAGATTGGGTGGGCTATTTACAGATGGGCTATGTACAGCTGCAGTGATCGGTTAGCTGATGTTTAAAGTTGCTTCTGCGATTTTTGCAATTCGTTCCAGTCATTGGCAGCAGAGAACTGGAAGGAAAGGCGGCCAAAGGAGGTGTTGGCTTTGGAGATGACCAGTGAGATATACCTTCTGGAGCGCGTGCTACGGGCGGGTGTTGTTATCGTGACCAGTGAGCTGAGATAAGGCAGAGCTTTACCTAGCATAGACGTATAGATGACCTGGAGCCAATGGGTCTGGCGACAAATATGTAGCGAGGCCCAGCCGACTAGAGCATACAGGTTGCAGTGGTGGGTGGTATAAGGGGTTTTAGTGACAAAACAGAGACTGCATCCAATTTGCTGAGTAGTGTTGGAGGCTATTGTATAGATGACATCACCGAAGTCTAGGATCGGTAGGATAGTCAGTTTTATGAGTGTATGTTTGGTGGCGTGAGTGAAGGAGGCTTTGTTGCGAAATAGGAAGCCGATTCTAGATTTGATTTTGGATTGGAAATGTTTAATATGAGTCTGGAAGGAGAGTTTACAGTCTAGCCAGACACCTAGGTATTTGTAGTTGTCCACATATTCTAAGTCCAGAGGAGTCGGGCGGGCGGGTGCGGGCAGCGAATGGTTGAAAAGCATGCATTTGGTTTTACTAGCTGTGGCAAAGAAGGGGGTCGAGTGATAAATGGCAGATATGTGAGAGCAGAACTAATAAACGGGCTCTGCCCGATCACTAAAATGGCCACCCCCGTCAGAACTACAGATCACAAAATGGCAGACCGCCAAAACTACAAGTCCCAGAAGCAAGGGGAACCCTTAGAAGGTGGAGCCGACCCACAGATAAAGGGTCAAGAAAAACCAGGAAGAGGGAGAGTGTGCTGGAAGGATCTATGAACAATAGAGAAAGAGACAATAGAGATTGGCTGGATTTACCGTGTATGAGCTGGATTGTTTTGGATTTACCTGTTGGCGTTTGGACCTGGACCTACCAAGAACCCGATTCGTGTACCGAACCCTGCTATCCTTGACCTCACCTACGGCCTGGGTGGACCAGGACGGAGAAACAAACAAACAAACAGGTACTGTCCTGTTCGAAAGAACTCTCATTCTTGGGTGATTTGGTGACAGTTTACCACGTAATTTGTGACAAACGCTCCTAACCTTGAAGAGGTTTGCCACACGAGCGTGTTAAGGCTCGGGACAATACTGCCCCCTTTGGATGAATTGCGTGCCCATAGTAAACTGGAAATAAATCTGTCCAAAATTGCTAATATATGCATATAATAATAATTATTGAATAGAAAACACTCTAAAGCTTCTAAAACCGTTTGAATTATGTCTGTATGTATAGCAGAACTCACAGGGCAGCCAATCTCCCAAACTATTTTTCTCATCAGGAAAGTTGGGCCAACTTTGACGTCATCGCCCCCACCCTTCCCAACCAGCTATGGATCTGGGATCAGTTTCTATGTCTTCCGCGAGATGTCTTCTGCCAATAGAGCGTTTCATTGTGCAAATCCCGCGAGCTTTGACCCTTTGGCAGGCTAAATACTGAGTGTCGCGAGAAAATACATGCACTTTCAGGCGCGCGTTGCGCTCAGAGCGCCCTTTGTACCATGAAGCACGAGAAGAAGTCAGTTTGTCTGTTCGATTTGAGAATTGTTTTGTACGTTAATAACATCCTAAAGCTTGATTCTGCACTTAGTTTGACCAGTTTAGTCGACATATAATATGCAATTTTGAAGTTTTGATGCGGAACCCCTCGAGACCAGAAGTAATTTTGGATGCATTTCATCTGGAATTTGTCGCATTTGCTGTTTTGGGTAAGTATGACTCCTTCCACTACATTCTGATCGAAGACCATCAAAGGTAAGGGAATATTTATGTTGTAATTTTGTGTTTCTGTTGACTCCAACATAGCGGAGAAATATTGCTTATGTCTGAGCGCCGTCTCAGATTATTGAATATTGAGCGATTTCTGTAACGTTAAAAAGAAATGTGACAAAGCGATTGCATTAAGCAGTGTATCTTTCTAACTATATGTAGAAGATCAAAGTTTATGATGTGTATTGCTGTTATCTGGCGTAGTTATCTATAATTTCTCCGAACATTTTGTAGCATTTTTTGAACATGGCGTCAATGTAAACGGAGATTTATGGATATAAATTGCATATTATTGAAAAAAAACATAAATGTACTGTGTAACATGTCCTATTACTGTCATCTGATGAAGATTTTCAAAAGGTTAGTGAATTATTTTTCTTTTAATCCTGCGTTTGTGATTGCATCTTTTGTTTGACAAAATGGCAACATATCGTCTGTGTCTTTGTGGTGGTTTGATATACATATGTGCTATGTTTTCACCGTAAAACATTTTAGAAATCTGACTCGCTGGGTAGATGAACAAGGTGTTTATCTTTCATTTGAGCTATTGGACTTGTTAATGTGTGGAGGTTAAATATTTCTAAGAATATTTTTGCATTCTGTGCGCCACTTTGAGTTGAGGGGGTGGGGGGGTGCCCTTGGGGAACGTGTAGTGTGAACAAGTTAAGAGCAGTTGGAGGATGGAAGGAGTGTTGTATGGCATTGAAGCTCATTTGGAGGTTAGTTAACAGTGTCCAAAGAAGGGCCAGATGTATACAGAATGGTGTCATCTGCGTAGAGGTGGATCAGGGAATCATACACAGCAAGAGCGACATTGTTGATATAGAGTTGGCCCGAGAAGTAAACCCTGTGGTACACCCATAGAGACTGCCAGAGGTCCAGACAACAGGCCCGCCGGAATTTTGACACACTGAACTCTGTCTGAGAAGTAGTTGGTGAACCAGGCGAGGCGGTCATTTGAGAAACCAAGGCTGTTGAGTTTGCCGATAAGAATGCAATGATTGACAAAGTCGAAAGCCTTGGCCAGGTCGATGAAGACGGCTGCACAGTGCTGTCTTTAATTGATGGCGGTTATGATATTGTTTAGTACCTTGAGCGTGGCTAAGATGCACCCGTGACCAGCTCGAAAACCAGATTACACCGCGGAGAAGGTAGGGTGGGATTCGAAATGGTCAGTGATCGGTTTATTAACTTGGCTTTCGAAGACTTTAGAAAGGCAGGGAAGGATGGATATAGGTCTATAAAAGTTTGGGTCTAGAATGTCACCCCCTTTGAAGAGGCCGATGACCGTGGAAGCTTTCCAATCTTTAGGGATCTCGGACGATATGATAGAGGTTGAACAGACTGGCAATAGGGGTTGCAACAATGGCGGCGGATAATTTTAGAAAGAGAGGGTCTAGATTGTCGAGCCCAACTGATTTGTACGGGTCCAGGTTTTGCAGCTCTTTCAGAACATCTGCTATCTGGAATTGGGTGAAGGAGAAGCTGGGGAGGCTTGGGCAAGTAGCTGCGTGGGATGCGGAGCTGTTGGCTGGGGTTGGGGTAGCCAGGAGGAAAGCATGGCCAACGTAGAAAAATGCTTGTTGAAATTCTCTATTATTGTGGATTTATCGATGGTGACAGGGTTACCTAGCCTCAGTGCAGTGGGCAGCTGGGAGGAGGTGCTCTTATTCTCCATGGACTTTACAGTGTCCGAAAACGTTTTGGAGTTAGAGCTACAGAATGCAAATTTCGGTTTGAAAAAGCTAGCCTTTGTTTTCCTGACTGACCGTGTATTGGTTCCTGACTTCCCTGAAAAGTTGCATATCGCGGGGACTATTCGATGCTAGTGCAGTCCATCACAGGATGTTTTTGTGTTGGTCGAGGGCAGTCAGGTCTGGAGTGAAAGTATCTGTTCTTAGTTCTACATTTTTTGAAAGGGGCATGCTTATTTAAGATGGTGAGGAAATTACTTTTAAAGAACGACCAGGCAATCTCGACTGACGGGATGAGGTCAATATCCTTCCAGGATACCCGGGCCAGGTCGATTAGAAAGGCCTGCTCGCTGAAGTGTTTTAGGGAGCGTTTGACAGTGATTAGGAGTGGTCGTTTGACTGCGGACCCATAGCGGATTCAGGGAATGAGGCAGTGATCGCTGAGATCCTGATTGAAAACAGCAGAGGTATATTTGGAGGACAAGTTGGCAAGGATAATATCTATGAGGGTGCCCATGTGTACGGATTTAGGGTTGTACCTGGTGGGTTCCTTGATCATTTGTATAAGATTGAGGGCATCTAGCTTAGATTGTAGGACTGCCGGGTGTTAAGCATATCCCAGTTTAGGTCACCTAACAGAACGAACTCTGAAGATAGATGGGGGAAATCAATTCACCTACAGTGGGGCAAAAAAGTATTTAGTCAGCCACCAATTGTGCAAGTTCTCCCACTTAAAAAGATGAGGCCTGTAATTTTCTAGATAGCTACACTTCAACTATGACAGACAAAATGAGATTTATTTTCTCCAGAAAATCACATTGTAGGATTTTTAATGAATTTATTTGCAAATTATGGTGGAAAATAAGTATTTGGTCAATAACAAAAGTTTCTCAATACATTGTTATATACCCTTTGCCAACAATAACATACCTTAAGGGAACATTTTGACAATCACCGTATGGTTAGTGAGAAAGTCCCTATTGGAACTGTACGGTCCCTTACTAGACGTCCGAAAACATTTTAGAAATTCGGGGACGGCGTCGGGCCGAGCGGCAGGGCCAGACCTACCGGGAAGTCATCAAATGAACTTTGTCGGACATTCGGTTTTCGTTTAATAAAATAAACAAATTTTGGCCCATTTTTGCGCTATGCCGGAATATCCCACAAGAGGGCATAAGCAATCATATTGCTATTGGACAAAACATCCCGAATCACGACGTGCCATATCTCGAAAACTGAAAATATTTCAAAGCCGAAACTTGGTGAGCGTAGGTTTGGCATTATGGGAAGATGGCCCCGAACAAGATGGCGTCTAGGCCTCAACGGTTTTTGAGTTATGGCCATATTTCTGGGATTAAAGGTCCAAAATGAAAATAGAGAAAAGATTTTTTTCACGTCAAAGTCAAGGAGCCTCCGGTGTCAATAAAAAAAAATCAGCCATTTATCTATCGTCATTTAAGAGAAATCGTACGATGACCAGATCGTGATGTTCAGATATAGGTGTTTTTTTTTTTTTTTCAACGGTTACAGATCCAGTTGCAGGGTGTTCATACGAATATTTTTAAAATGTGCTGCGGAGCTCTGCGACATTTCTGTGATTTTCTATGATTTTCTGAAATAACACACACTCACTAAACCCTCCGTAAATAACTCAGTTCTTAATGTAAAGACTTAAAACTCAGGATTCTGTAAAGGCATACCCCAATGAGGATATGAGTTTATTTATAGCTTCCTGTGCCAACCGGAAGTGCCATAATTGGTGTCTCAGGGGCTGTTTGGAAGGGTTAAAAAAATCAGATCTGTCCAAAACTTCATATGTGTGATTAGACAACCCCCATGAACTGTAAATCAGTCATTTTTCCCAACAGATGTCAAAGAAAAGCTCTCACACACACACACAGCAAGGATGGAGTGACAAAGCGTGGTGTTTAAAGACACAGAGAGCAGGCAATGGCATAAACATAATCCCAAGGCGTGCCGAGTCCAACGAGGTGCCCCGCTTGACCGTAGCTCGCTCGGTCTGAGCGCAGTGACCATGAGAAAAATAGGCCCACAATGATGCCTGCACCACAATGTCATTGGATTTTGGGTGACAGCGGCGGAACCGTTAGGTTTAGAAGGACAATTCAAAACACAGGACTGTTCCTAAGGTCCTCCCGATCTGTGCAAGCCTAACCTTGACTGTGTGGCATTAACCTTTCACAGTTAAAAGAAGGTGTTTACAAAAAAACAGTGTGCATTGACTTCTCTCCCCATAGGAATACATTGCCTGCTCCCCTAAATACAACCTGGAGTCTATATGGGTTATGAATGCTGTATGAACCTGTCTTCTATGACATTCCATCAGACCACTATGAGGTCTACCTGTGTCGATTCTAAGCTTCCTGGAGCAACCGGAAGTGGTTAAATTGACCCAAAAGGTATTTGGATGTACATCACCTCGAAAGGTGACAAGGCCTCTGCATTATTCAACCCTGTGTAGATCAGTCAATTCTCAACTTAAAGACTTAAAACTCAGGATTCCCTAGGTTTCTATGTCAGTCAAGACGTGTGTATTTATAGCTTCCTGTGCCAACCGGAAGTGCCATAATTGGTGTCTCAGGGGCTGTTTGGAAGGGTTAAAAAAATCAGATCTGTCCAAAACTTCATATGTGTGATTAGACAACCCCCATGAACTGTAAATCAGTCATTTTTCCCATAAAAATTCAAAGGAAAAATAAATCACACAGATACACAACTTGGATGGAGGGACGTATTGGGGTGTGTAGAGACTGACAGTGCCTCCAATAGTTAGCTTTGTTCGAGCTAAAAAAGAACCGTCAGACCTAGAGTTCCGAAACTTTAGAATCCTGTTCTAGACCTCAGGTAGATAGTGCGTGGTGAGTTACGGCGCTCTAGGACGTTCTCGGACCGAGAAACAGCGTCGAACATTTGCAATGACTTCAATTCATTTTGACCATTACGAAAATGGCGACATTTAGAAATGTCCCAGAGACACAAGACTAGGTGCATTGTGACCGTCTCGGCCCATAGAGACAGAACCCAACATCTCGGTCCGATAGCTCATTCAAGGACCCCGTAGCAAGGCATGGAAAAAAGTGAATTTTCAGCACCAATTAGGCTTTTACTCGGACACCAAATGACCTATCGAGCCGAAACTCGGGATTCGGGGTCGCCTCACATAGGACTACACATAATGTCCGAACTGGCCCCGCAGCTAGAAAGTAACTATGTGTTTTATGGTTTTTTTATGTTTTGTACCGAAGGCCTTGTGAATTTTGGGCCAGCTCTGAAGTATGTTATACTTGGCTCCTAAATGAGTTGGGAAAAGTGGGTTTGGTGTCAGTTTGTATCAGTTTGGTGTCAGAATGATATCAAATTGACTGATGGACGGTGACTTGCAGGTGACTCTTGTCCATTAGCAATATGTTTAAGCGGTGAGGTACCATCACCAAAAGCGACATTCTGAAATCAACCCAAACGAGCGATGGAGAGGTACCAAAATCACTGCCCAGCCATCCCTATGTCATCGGGCCAGTCAATTTGGCATTCCTGCATGATTTTTATGGCATGACAAATTGGTGATGGTGAATGCCCAGTTAACCATATGGCAAATGCACAGTGACTTTGAAAGAGTGAGAAAAATCACCAAATGGACATTCTGGAATCAACCCTAACGAGTGATGGAGAGGTACCAGAATCACTGCCAAGCCATCCCGAGTTCATCGGGCCAGTCAATTTGGCATTCCTGCACAAATTTTCAGTGACTTTGCAAAAGTAAGGAACATTTGCAATATGTTTTAACAGTGAGGTACCATCACCAAAAGCGACATTCTGAAATCAACCCAAACGAGCGATGGAGAGGTACCAGTATCACTGCCCAGCCATCCCGAGGTCATCGGGCCAGTCAATTTGACATTCCTGCATGATTTTTATAGCATGACAAATTGGTAATGGTGACTGCCCAGTTAACCATATGGCAAATGCACAGTGACTTTGAAAGAGTGAGAAAAATCACCAAATGGACATTCTGGAATCAACCCTAACGAGTGATGGAGAGGTACCAGAATCACTGCCAAGCCATCCCGAGTTCATCGGGCCAGTCAATTTGGCATTCCTGCACAAATTTTCAGTGACTTTGCAAAAGTGAGAAACATTAGCAATATGTTTTAACAGTGAGGTACCATCACCAAAAGCGACATTCTGAAATCAACCCAAACGAGCGATGGAGAGGTACCAAAATCACTGCCCAGCCATCCCTATGTCATCGGGCCAGTCAATTTGGCATTCCTGCATGATTTTTATGGCATGACAAATTGGTGATGGTGACTGCCCAGTTAACCATATGGCAAATGCACAGTGACTTTGCAAAAGTGAGAAAACATGACCAAATGGACATTCTGAAATCAACACAAACAATGGCATGACCATAGTGTCCAGACTGTGCCGAGTCCAACGAGGTGCCCCGCTTGACCGTAGCTCGCTCGGTCTGAGCGCAGCGACCATGAGAAAAATAGGCCCAATATGAAGCCTGCACCAGTACGTCATTTGATTTTGGGTGACAGCGGCGGAACCGTTAGGTTTAGAAAGACAATTCAACCACAGGACTGTTCCTAAGGTCCTCCTGATCTGTCCAAGCCTATCCTTGACCGTGTGACATTAACCCTTCACAGTCAAAAGAAGGTGTTTACATAAAAACAGTGTTCATTGACTTCTCTCCCCATAGGAATACATTGGCTGCTCCACTAAATACAACCTGGAGTCTATATGGGTTATGAATGTTGTATGAACCTGTCTTCGGTACCAGTCCATCAGACCACTATAAGGTCTACCTGTGTCGATTCTAGGCTTCCTGGGCCAACCGGAAGTGCTTAAAATCACCCTAAAAGTGTATATCCATACACTGCCTGCAATTTGATGGACATAGTGCATTGAACCCTGTGTAAATCAGTCAATTCTTAACGTAAAGACTTAAAACTCAGGATTCTGTAATAGAATACCCCAATGAGGATGTGTGTTGAGTTATAGCTTCCTGTGCCAACCGGAAGTGCAATAATTGGTGTCTCATGTGCTGTTTGGAGGGGTTAAAAAAATCAGATCTTTCCAAAACTTCATATATATGATTAGGCAACCCCCATGAACTGTAAATCAGTCATTTTTCCCATAAAAATTCAAAGGAAAACTAAATCACTCAGATTCACAACTTGGATGGAGGGACGTATTGGGGTGTGTAGAGACTGAGAGTGCCTCCAATAGTTAGCTTTGTTTGAGCTAAAAAAGAACCGTCAGACCTAGAGTTCCGAAACTTTAGAATCCTGTTCTAGACCTCAGGTAGATAGTGCGTGGTGAGTTACGGCGCTCTAGAATGTTCTCGGACCGAGAAACAGCGTCGAACATTTGCAATGACTTCAATTCATTTTGACCATTACGAAAATGGCGACATTTAGAAATGTCCCAGAGACACAAGACCAGGTGCATTGTGACCGTCTCGGCCCATAGAGAGAGAACCCAACATCTCGGTCCGATAGCTCATTCAAGGACCCCGTAGCAAGGCATTGAAAAAAGTGGATTTTCAGCACCAATTAGGCTTTTACTCGGACACCAAATGACCTATCGAGCCGAAACTCGGGATTCGGGGTCGCCTCACATAGGACTACACATAATGTCCGAACTGGCCCCGCAGCTAGAAAGTAACTGTGTTTTATGGTTTTTTTAATGTTTTGTACCGAAGGCCTTGTGAATTTTGGGCCAGCTCTGAAGTATGTTATACTTGGCTCCTAAACGAGTTGGGAAAAGTGGGTTTGGTGTCAGTTTGTATCAGTTTGGTGTCAGAATGATATCAAATTGACTGATGGACGGTGACTTGCAGGTGACTCTTGTCCATTAGCAATATGTTTAAGCGGTGAGGTACCATCACCAAAAGCGACATTCTGAAATCAACCCTAACGAGCAATGGAGAGGTACCAGTATCACTGCCCAGCCATCCTGAGGTCATCGGGCCAGTCAATTTGGCATTCCTGCATGATTTTTATGGCATGACAAATTGGTGATGGTGACTGCCCAGTTAACCATATGGCAAATGCACAGTGACTTTGAAAGAGTGAGAAAAATCACCAAATGGACATTCTGGAATCAACCCTAACGAGTGATGGAGAGGTACCAGAATCACTGCCAAGCCATCCCGAGTTCATCGGGCTAGTCAATTTGGCATTCCTGCACAAATTTTCAGTGACTTTGCAAAAGTCAGAAAACATTTGCAATATGTTTTAACAGTGAGGTACCATCACCAAAAGTGACATTCTGAAATCAACCCAAACGAGCGATGGAGAGGTACCAGAATCACTGCCCAACCATCCCGAGTTCATCGGGCCAGTCAATTTGGCATTCCTGCATGATTTTTATAGCATGACAAATTGGTGATGGTGACTGCCCAGTTAACCGTATGGCAAATGCACAGTGACTTTGCAAAAGTGAGACAACATTTGCAATATGTTTTAACAGTGAGGTACCATCACCAAAAGCGACATTCTGAAATCAACCCAAACGAGCGATGGAGAGGTACCAGAATCACTGCCAAGCCATCCCGAGTTCATCGGTTCAGTCAATTTGGCATTCCTGCATGATTTTTATGGCATGACAAATTGGTGATGGTGAATGCCCAGTTAACCATATGGCAAATGCACAGTGACTTTGAAAGAGTGAGAAAAATCACCAAATGGACATTCTGGAATCAACCCAAACGAGTGATGGAGAGGTACCAGAATCACTGCCAAGCCATCCCGAGTTCATCGGGCCAGTCAATTTGGCATTCCTGCACAAATTTTCAGTGACTTTGCAAAAGTAAGGAACATTTGCAATATGTTTTAACAGTGAGGTACCATCACCAAAAGTGACATTCTGAAATCAACCCAAACGAGCGATGGAGAGGTACCAGAATCACTGCCCAGACATCCCGAGGTCATCGGGCCAGTCAATTTGGCATTCCTGCATGATTTTTATGGCATGACAAATTGGTGATGGTGAATGCCCAGTTAACCATATGGCAAATGCACAGTGACTTTGCAAAAGTGAGAAAACATAAACAAATGGACATGATGAAATCAACACCACGAGTGATTGAAAGGAACAACAATCACTGCCCGGCCATCCCGAGTTCATCAGGCCAGTCAATTTTGCATTTCTGAAGGATTTTTGAGCATGTCAAATTTCTTATGACATTTGGCCCCCACAAAACATATGCCTTATGCACAAGCAAAAAAAACAAAAAACATTATGATAATAAAATATGACTAAAGTATGTTGATACAGTTCTTATACGTGTGTAACTGACGCAAAATTATTTCGAAAAACGGTCCAGAAAGCACTTTTTTAGGGGTGTGTGAAGTTTATGAAATTTAATAATTTTTGACTTTTGACTTCTGACTTCCTATGAAATCATATTGCAGATGGACAAAACATATGCAATAATGCGCAAGTAAAAAAATTATGATAATAAAATTGGACAAAAGTATTTTCATACAGTTCTTATACATGTGTAATTGTCAAAAAAAGCGAAAGAATTTCGAAAAACGGTCCAGAAAGCACTTTTTTAAGGGGTGATAAGTTTTTTTCAAAAAATTCATTTTTTCAAAATTTGGCTTTTGGATGTTGACTTGGAGTCCAATATCAATATGAAAAACCATGGTGGAGCGCAATCGCCACCTGTTGGATTTTTGAAGTGTTACAACTGGCAATAGCCATATGGCAATTGAAGTAAACTTTGCATGAATCAACGCCGCTTTGGGTGGTATTGGCCAATGTGTACATGGTTTGTCCTATGCCAATAATTTGCCATTCATTTTTGTCCACTACGGGGGTGAATTCCCTTACAGAGGTCAAACGTTTTCTGTAAGTCTTCACAAGGTTTTCACACACTGTTGCTGGTATTTTGGCCCATTCCTCCACGCAGAACTCCTCTAGAGCAGTGATGTTTTGGGGCTGTTGCTGGGCAACAGACTTTCAACTCCCTCCAAAGATTTTCTATGGGGTTGAGATCTGGAAACTGGCTTGGCCACTCCAGGACCTTGAAATGCTTCTTACGAAGCCACTCCTTCGTTGCCCGGGCGGTGTGTTTGGGATCATTGTCATGCTGAACGACCCAGCCACGTTTCATCTTCAATGCCCTTGCTGGTGGAACGAGGTTTTCACTCAAAATCTCACGATACATGGCCCCATTCATTCTTTCCTTTACACGGATCAGTCGTCCTGGTCCCTTTGCAGAAAAACAGCCCCAAATCATGATGTTTCCACCCCCATGCTTCACAGTAGGTATGGTGTTCTTTGGATGCATTTCAGCATTCTTTGTCCTCCAAACACGACGAGTTGAGTTTTAACCAAAAAGTTATATTTTGGTTTCATCTGACCATATGACATTCTCTCAATCTTCTTCTGGATTGGGAGAATGTCATATGGTCAGATGAAACCAAAATATAACATTTACTAGGTGCCCGCTTGGTGTCCTCCGTCAAAATTATTGCGTAATCTCCAGCTGCATGCATGTTTCCATTTTCTTCAGAGGAGAAACACAACTGCCACGAATGATTTATCATCGAATAGATATGTGAAAAACACCTTGAGGATTGATTCTAAACAACGTTTGCCATGTTTCTGTAGATATTATGGAGTTAATTTGGAAAAAGGTTTGGCGTTGTAATGACTGAATTTTCGGGGTTTTTTCTTAGCGAAACGTGATGAACAAAACGGAGCGATTTGTCCTGCACAAATAATCCTTTTGGAAAAACTGAACATTTGCTATCTAACTGAGAGTCTCCTCATTGAAAACATCCAAAGTTCTTCAAAGGTAAATTATTTTATTTGAATGCTTTTCTTGTTTTTGTGAAAATGTTGCCTGCTATATAAGTTCTGTTATAGTCAGACATTATTTTAACAGTTTTATAAACTTCAGTGTTTTCTATCCAATTCTACCAATTATATGCATATCCTAGCTTCTGGCCTGAGTAACAGGCAGTTTACTTTAGGCACGTCAGACAGGCGGAAATTCAGGAAACTAGCATTACTCGCAGAGAGGTTAACATGCATGAAACCAAGTCTTTTTCGGTTACAGAAGTCAACAAATGAGAGTGCCTGGGGACACGCGGGGCGTGAGTTAACCTCCACATCACCTGCGGAACAGAGGAGGAGTAGGATGAGGGTATGGCTGAAGGCTATCAGAACTGGAGTCTAGTGTGTTGGGGACAGAGAATAAAATGAGCAGATTTCTGGGTGTAGTAGAATAGATTCAAGGCATGATGCACAGACAGGGGTATGGTGGGGTGCGGGTACTGTGGAGGTAAGCCCAGGCACCGAGTGATGATGAGAGGTTGCATCTCTGGATGGGCTAGTTATGCTGGGTGAAGTCACCGCATGTGTGGGAGGTGGGACAAAGGAGGTATCTGAGGCAAGTTGAGTGGGACTAGGGGCTCCGCAGTAAACTAAAACAATGATAACTATCTTAAACAGTGTACAAGGCATTTTGACATTTGAGAGAGACATAAAGCGAGGCATAAAGCAATCACAGGTGTTGATTGGGAGAGCTAGCTAAGACAACAGGTAAGACAACAGATAATCAAATCAAATTTATTTATATAGCCCTTCTTACATCAGCTGATATATCAAAGTGCTGTACAGAAACCCAGCCTAAAACCCCAAACAGCAAGCAATGCAGGTGTAGAAGCTCAGTGGCTAGGAAAAACTCCCTAGAAAGGCCAAAACCTAGGAAGAAACCTAGAGAGGAACCAGGCTATGAGGGGTGGCCAGTCCTCTTCTGGCTGTGCCGGGTGGAGATTATAACATGGCCAATATGTTAAAATGTTCATAAATGACCAGCATGGTCTAATAACAGTAATCACAGTGAACAGGTACGGGTTCCATAGCTGCAGGCAGAACAGTTGAAACTGGATCAGCAGCACGGCCAGGTGGAATGAGGACTACAAGTAGTCATCATGCCAGGTAGTCCTGAGGCATGATCCTAGGGCCCGACACAAACTGCTGCAGCATAAATACTGGAGGCTGAGACAGGAGGGGTCAGGAGAAAGTGGCCCCATCCTATGATACCCCCGGACAGGGCCAAACAGGCAGGATATAACCTCACCCACTTTGCCAAAGCACAGCCCCCACAACACTAGAGGGATATCTTCAACCACCAATTTACCATCCTGAGACAAGGCCAAGTATAGCCCACAAAGCTCTCCGCCACAGCACAACCCAAGGAGGAGGGGGTGCCAACCCAGACAGGAAGACCACGTCAGTGACTCAACCTGCTCAAGTGACGCACCCCTCCTAGGGACGGCATGGAAGAGCACCAGTAAGCCAGTGACTCAGCCCCTGTAATAGGGTTAGAGGCAGAGAATCCCAGTGGAGCGAGTGGAACCTGCCAGGCAGAGACAGCACGGGCGGTTCCGTTCACCTTCACACTCCTGGGCCAGACTACACTCAATCATAGGACCTACTGAAGACTCATCTCTTCAGTAAAGACTTAAAGGTTGAGACCAAGTCTGCGTCTCTCACATGGGTAGGCAGACCATTCCATAAAAAATGGAGGTCTATAGGAGAAAGCCCTGCCTCCAGGTGTCTGCATAGAAATTCTAGGGACAATTAGGAGGCCTGCGTCTTGTTACCGTAGCGTACGTGTAGGTATGTATGGCAGGACCAAATCGGAAAGATAAGTAGGAGCAAGCCCATGTAACGCTTTGTAGGTTAGCAGTAAAACCTTGAAATGAGCCCTGCAGCATTATGTTGTAGGGGTGCTTTGCTGCAGGAAGGACTGGTGCACTTCACAAAATAGATGGCATCACGAGGAAAGAAAATTATGTGGATATATTGAAGAAACATCTCAAGACATCGGTCAGGAAGTTAAAACTTGGCCCGAAAAATGGGTCTTCCAAATGGACAATGACCCCAAGCACACTTCCGAAGTTGTGGCAAAAGGGCTTAAGGACAACAAAGTCAAGGTCTTAGAGTGGCCTTCACAAAGCCCTGACCTCAATCCTATAGAACATTTATGGGCAGAACTGAAAAAGCTTGTGCAAGCAAGGAGGCCTACACACCTGATTCAGTTACACCAGCTCTATCAGGAGGAATGGGCCAAAATTCACCCAACTTATTGTGGAAAGCTGGTGGAAGGCTACACAAAACATTTGACCCAAGTTAAACAACTTAATGGCAATGCTACCAAATACTAATTGAGTGCATGTAAACTTCTGACCCACTGGGAATGTGATGAAAGAAAACCTTTGCAAGTCAAGTCATAACCGCTACACACAGCCTACATAATTGTCCCCATATTAGCTGAAGTAACATCCTAGTCAACATAGCTAATATAACTAATGTGTTAGTAAACCCACTACAATCATGCAGTAACGTTACAGTGTATAGCCAGTAAGCAGTTACACTGTTGAGCCCTGGTGGCAATACATCAATAAAACCAAAAGCTTACCTTGACTTGGAAGAGTTCCAGTATTGTGTTGGATAGTCATAGCATCCCTCTGGATGTCGATTAAGGCTGTCCCCCGCACCTCTAGGATTCTGAGGAGTTGGGTTAAATGCATTACACACATTTCAGTTGAAGGCATTGTTGTACAACTGACTAGGTGTCCCCTTTCTGTTTAAGCCAGCTGCATTTGCTAGCTAAGGTAAGTGAAATAAAAAAAACTTTACACATTTTTCTCCATTTTTGAAATGAATTTGTTAACTGTTCAACTATGCTCTGAGTCAACTACTCACATTTTATGCACTGCAGTGCTAGCTAGCTGTAGCTTATGCTTTCAGTACTAGATTCATTCTCTGATCCTTTGACTGGGTGGACATGTCAGTTCATGCTGCAAGAGCTCTGATAGAGGACGTCCTCCAACATGGTAGATGTCATAATTACTGGGTAAATCTATGGAAAGGGGGTGAGAACCAACAGACGGAAGCTAGGTTGTCCTCTGGCTACACCATGGAGCTACTCTACAGAGTGCTGTTGAGGCAAGTGTAGACCATTGCAAAACAGTGTGTTTTAATCAAATATTTGGTGGCATGAATATATTAGTATAGTTAAAAGAGAAAAAAATGCAATGTTTTACAATTTATGAAATTCACTGAGGATGATCCTCCCCTTTTTCCGATGGGCCGCCATGGCTAAAAACACATTCACTTTTAGGTTACAAAGATAGTCATACACCCACACATGGTCCAGTTCAGTTTATGGGGTAACTCAGTGTATGAGCTGGTTAGAGTAGTAAACACTAAAACTTCAGTTCGCCTCTCAATTGTCCTTCAAGGGAAAATCCACTTAAAAACTATCTTTAGGTATTTTTTCATTAGTCCACTGTTGATATGGTCCCAAAATGTTCTGCATGTCAGCAGTCAAGTTTTCAAGAAGCAAAGTGTCACCAGCCACATCATGAAGAAAAATATATTTAAGTGGATTTTCACTTTAAGGCTCCTCCAGGGATCGCAACACTCCACACACACACACACACACACACACACACACACACACGTGTATTCAATTTCAGACACACCTGGCAATTTACAGTCACAGACTCATGTACCAGATTCCACTCTGTCAATTCAGAACTAAGTTTATTGAATGTAAAAAACATCCTGTGCTACAGTTCCTCCTGTTGGTCTATATATAGCGAATGTTTATAGTTCAATGAAAACATAGTAGTAAAAACTCAGTACTATATCTCAGGCATTGGTAAACTAAGGGATCTGTTTGTACAGCACTGTAGACACACACAATGTGGCGATGTCACAGGGGATGGAGTGATGACAAATGTTTCTATGTTTAGAGTTCAACCCTTTATACAGTGTGTGTGTGGGGTAGTGTGTGTGCAGTGGCGCACTGGGACACCCAGACGGGGATGATAGTGGACGCTCGTCTGAAGGAGCTGACACCCAACATGCCGATCTTCATCAAGGCGGAACCGGTCAAAACATCAGGAGACCAAGAATGTGTACGAGGAGTGTCCCATCAACAAGACCTGTATGAGTGGCCCCACCATCTGGACCTTCAACCTCAAGACCAAGGAGAAGCCTGCCAAGTGGGTATTGGCTGCAGTCTGCTTCCTGAGAGAAAAAAAAGGAGAAAAAAAGACTAAAGTACTTTTATCTGAAATACTTTAAAATAACAATGTTTCTAAAAAAAACCCTTGTCATCAATGTCTATTGGAGGGATATGATGCTGATTACAGTGAGGTAAGAGGATGTGTGTGGGAGAAGGATGTGTCACAGTACATCTTATTCACGGTCCCACGGTTCCTACTCAATCATCAAGTTTGCAAACGACACTACAGTGGTAGGCTTGATTACCAACAACGACGAGACGGCCTACAGGGAGGAGGTGAGGGCCCTCGGAGTGTGGTGTCAGGAAAATAACCTCACACTCAACAAAACAAAAGGAGATGATTGTGGACTTAGGGAAACAGAGGGAGCACCCCACTATCCACATCGACGGGACAGTAGTGGAGAGGGTAGTAAGGTAAGTTCCTCAGCGAACACAACACAGACAAACTGAATTGGTCCACCAACACAGACAGCGTTGTGAAGAAGGCGCAGCAGCGCCTCTTCAACCTCAGGAGGCTGAAGAAATTTGGCTTGTCACCAAAAGCATTCACAAACTTCTACAGATGCACAAGAGAGCATCCTGTCGGGCTGTATCACCGCCTGGTATGGCAGCTGCTCTCCAGAGGGTGGTGAGGTCTGCACAACGCATCACCGGGGGCAAACTACCTGCCCTCCAGGACACCTACACCACCCGATGTCACAGGAAGGCCATAAAGATCATCAAGGACAACAACCACCCGAGCCACTGCCTGTTCACCCTGCTATCATCCAGAAGGCGAGGTCAGTACAGGTGCATCAAAGCAGGGGCCGAGAGACAGAAGCTGTTTTTCAATCTCAAGGCCATCAGACTGTTAAACAGCCATCACTAACATTGAGTGGCTGCTGCCAACATACTGACTCAACTCCAGCTCACTTTAATATTTTTATTTTACCTTTATTTAACCAGGCAAGTCAGTTAAGAACAAATTCTTATTTTCAATGACGGCCTGGGAACAGTGGGTTAACTGCCTGTTCAGGGGCAGAACGACAGATTTGTACCTTGTCAGCTCGGGGGTTTGAACTCGCAACCTTCCGGTTACTAGTCCAACGCTCTAACCACTAGGCTACCCTGCCGCCCCAATGGAAATTGATGTAAAAAAAGTGTATCACTAGCCACTTTAAACAATGCCACTTTTGTTTACATACCCTACATTACTCATCTCATATGTATATACTGTAATCGATACCATTTACTGCATCTTGCCTATGTCGTTCTGTACCATCACGCATTCATATATCTTTATGTACATATTCTTTATAAGGTAGTAGTTGTGGAATTCTTAGGTTAGATTACTCGTTGGTTATTACTGCATTGTCGGAACTAGAAGCACAAGCATTTCGCTACACTCGCATTAACATTTGCTAACCATGTGTATGTGACAAATAAAATGTGACTTGATGTTGATTTAGGAAGCTCAGAGGGCAACCTGTACCATCATGGCTAGCACACACACCTCAGTGATAACCCTTTGAATGGGAAAGTGAGGTTTGTTTATTGGCGAGCTTCCAGCCTACTGTTACACTATGCTAACAATAGATTTTCTTATCTTCAGGAGTTCTATCTTTAACGCCTCAGCTATTGTTAGAGTGAGGCTTGTTTTTTCCTCTGCCAGATCACCAGATAGCAGTTAAATACTTCAACCACAGACTTACAGTGCCTTCAGAAAGTTCACACCTGGACCTTTTCCACATTATGTTGTGTTACATACTGAATTCAAAATGGATTATTTTTTGTCACTGCCCCCCCCCATATAATATTGAAATATAATTATTGTTTGTCGTTTTACAAATTAATTAACAATGAAATGTCTTGAGTCAATAAGTTATGTCAAGCCTAAATAAGTTCAGGAGTAAATATTTGCTTAACAAGTCAGTGAGTTCACGGAGCTTGTGTGTGCAATACATGTTCAACAGGATTTTTGAATTACTACCTCATCTCTGTATCCCACATATTCAGCTAATTGTAAGGTCCCTCAGTCGGGCAGGGCATTTTGAACACAGCTTCAACAACAAAGACCAGGGAGATTTTCCAATGCCTCGCAAAGGGCAACCATTGGTAAATGGGTAAAAAAAGAAGACATCGAATATCCCTTTGAGCATGGTGAAGTTATTAATTATACTTTGGATGGTATATCAATACACCCAGTCACCACAAAGATTCAGATGTCCTTCCTAACGCAGTTGCCAGAGAGGAAGGAAACCGTTCAGGGATTTCACCATGAAGCCAATGGTGACTTTAAAAACAGAGTTTAATGGCTGTGATGGGATAAAACTGAGGATAGATCAAAAAAACGTAGTTACTTCACAATACTAACCTAATTGACAGAGTGAAATGAAGGAAGCCTGTACAGAATAAAAATGTTCAAAAATATGCATCCTGTTTGCAACAAGGAACTAAAGTAATACTGCAAAAAATGTGGCAAAGCAATTAACACTTAATATTCAGGACAAACAGATATGTTTGCAGCAAATCCAATACAATACAGAGTACCACTACACATTTTTCAAGCATAGTGATGGGTGCATCATGTTATCGGTATGCTTGTAACCATTAAGGACTGGTGAGTTTTACAGGATAAAAAAAAATATTTAAAAACTGAACAGAGCTGAGCACAGGCAACAATCCTAGAGGAAAACCTGGTCGTGTCAGCTTTCTAACAGACACTGGGCGATGAATTCACCTTTATGCAGGACAATAACCTAAAACAAGGCCAAATCTACATTGGAGTTGCTTACACGACAGCGAGTGGCAGTTAGAGAGTTAGTTGACTTAAATCTACTTGAAAATCTATGGCAAGACCGGAAACAAATGATTTATTCAATTTTGAATTCCATCTGTAACACAAAAAAAGTGGAATAAGTCTAGGGTAATGAATACTTCCTAAAGGCACTTACCAGATACCACAGTGGGGTTGGGATTGCCAGGGACCTCACAATACGACACGATATGTATTATGATTTTATATGCATTGCAAGCCCATACTGTGATTTTACTGCGATGCGATGTTTCAAACCATATGTCCGCTGCAGCTGGACAAGAGAGAGCCATGAGAAAACTAAAGTTTTGATCAGTTAAGAAAAACATTTTTTTTGAAAGTGCTGAATACAAAATTGGCATCCTATTAACAAAGATGGGAAACAAGCTATGAAGGAAAAATACTGGCATTTTGGTGCAAGTACAGTCAGTAATGCAAAAATATTGTGATGTCAAAACGATACGATCAGTGCTAATTTGTACATCTGGAGGTCCCGGGTCACATAGTGAGTGCAAAACGGGCGCTGTTATCCAGGTGGCTCATGAGGAGACGTGACAAACACACACGGAGCAGAACAGCAGACAGTCCTCTCTACTTGGCTGTTTACGCTGTCTATGGTGGTGAAATTGACAGTGAGCTACAAGGTGGGGATTAATTCAAAGCATTGCAGACATCACTGCAGAACACCCACCATTTGCATAAAATACTATTTTAATTGGTCGCATTCACATATTCAGCAGATGTTTTTGCAGGTGTTGCGAAATGCTTGTATCTGGTTGAAATTCTAGTGAGTTACCGCCGCTCTGATGCCCAAAACATTTTTGCGACTAATAATGTGAAAAATAACCAATAAAAAAATAAATATCATAATAATAATTTAAAAAAGGTTGCTTAGGAGCTAGAAAACAGGGTGGCCATCTTAATTGGCTCCATCTTGAAACTGACCCATAGCCTATAGTTTGCCCACATACTTGTGTAAGCCCCACTGCAATACTCAAGTCAGAATTTCTTATTTGAAGACATCAATATTTTGATGTCACAGACACTGGGCAATGCATACAGAGCATTCGGAAACTATTCAGACCACTTCACTTTTCCCCACATTTTGTTACGTTACAGCCTTATTCTAAAAGGAATTAAATAGCCCCCCCAAATCTACACACAATACCCTATGACAGTAAAAACAGAAACATTTTTGCAAATGTACTACAGTAACAATAAAATTCAGGAATATTACATATGTATACAGGATCTTTACTCAGTACTTTGATGAAGCACCTTTGGCAGCAACTACAGCCTCGAGTCTTCTTGGATATAACGCTACAAGCTTGACACACCTGTATTTGGGAAGTTTGTCCCATTCTTCTCTGCAGATCCTCTCAAGGTCTGTCGGGTTGGATGTGGAGCCTCGCTGCACAGCCATTTTCAGGTCTCAGAGGATGCTCGATTGGGTTCAAGCACGGGCTATGGCTGGGTGTCGTTGTCCTTTTGGAAGGTGAACCTTCACCCCAGTCTGAGGAGTGCTCTGGAGCAGGTTTTTAATCAAAGGATCTGTCTATTCATCTTTCCCTCGATCCAGACTAGTCTCCCAGTCCCTGCCGCTGAAAAACACCACCCACAGCATGCTGCCACCACGATGCTTCATTGTCAGGATGATGCCAGGTTTCCTCCAGACGTGAAGCTTGGCATTCAGGCCAAAGAGTTCAATCTTGGCTTCATCAGACCAGAGAATCTTGTTTCTCATGGTCTGAGTTCCTTAGGCACCTTTTGGCAAACTCCAAGCTGGCCATCATGTGCCTTTTGCTGAGGAATAGCTTCTGTCTGGCCACGACCATAAAGGCCTGATTGGTGGCATGCTGCAGAGATGGTTGTCCTTCTGAAAGATTCTCCCATCCCCACAGAGGAACTCTGGAGTTCTGACAGAGTGACGATCATGTTTTTGGTCACCTCCCTGACCAAGGCCCTTTTCCCCCAATTGCTCAGTTTGGCTGGGAGGCAAGCTCTAGGAAAAGTATTGTTGGTTCCAAACTTCTTCCATTTAAGAATAATGGAGGCCACTGTTCTTGGTGACCTTCAATGCTGCCGAATTGTTTTGGTACCCTTCCCCAGATCTGTACCTTGACACAATCCTGTCTCGGAGCTAAGTACAATTTCTCCGACCTCATGGCTTGGTTTTCGCTCAGACATGCACTGTCAACTGTGGGACCACGCTCGTGCGTGCGTGTGCGTGCATACATACATACGCACGCACCTTTCCAAAACATGTTCAATCAAGTTGTAGAGACATCAATGATGATCAATGGAAACACGATGCACTGGAGCTCAATTTTGAGTCTCATAGCAAAGGGTCTGAATTCTTAAGTAAATGTGATTTGTTTTTTATTTTTAATACATTTGTAAAAAATATGGTTTTCACTTTGTCATTACGGGGTATTGTGGGTAGATTAAACATCAATCTTAGAATAAGGCTGCAAAGTAACAAAATGCCAAACGGCAGTCAGTTCAAGACCCTGGTGAAGATGACGAGTATGCAGATGAGCTTCCCTGAGACATTGACAGTTTGTGCAGAAATTCTTCGGTTGTGCAAACCCATAGTTTCATCAGCTGGTCTCAGACAATTCTGCAGGTGAAGAAGCCGGATGTGGAGGTCCTGGGCTGGAATGGCTTCTAGTGGCCTGTACATATTTGCACATGGAACATGTCTGGGATCTTTCATTTCCGCTAATGAAACATAGGACCAATTTACTTTATATTTGACTTTTATTTTTTTGTTAAGTGTAATTTAAGATACCAATGTAGCAGTAGACCAGATATCACAATATTGAAATATAACTTAAAATAAATGTAGGCTACAGCAAAAAAAACCACATGAGAATATATAGTCCTTCACCGTGATAATATGAAATGCATATTCAGAATAACTTCCCAGTAAAGACACTTGTGAATGAAAAATGTGTTCCTACCTTAGTTTCCTAAACCTCCCACAATGACTCTTTCCATGTCAAGTCCATGTAAATCCTGACAGTAATATCTTGCTCAAAGTCATGTGGCTGTGACATAAGGCAAATCTACACAAATCAGGTCAACCTCTTATCCTCCCTCTGACCCCACTGTCTCGTACACTGCATACGCCATCTGTCAAATCATCACCACAATGAGAGGGGATTTAACTAGTGGGAGGAGGGAAACACGCTGTCACATTCCTTCCTCACTCACTCTTGCACAGCTGAATGGGTCCAGATGCTAACTGCAGAATGTTGATGCACTCAGCGGAGGGATCAGAGGCCAGAGAGTTTCTCAGAGCATTGAGGAGGGAGTGTCCTCTAGATGTACAATGGATAAAGATCTGTGTGGTAAGGGCAGTGGGGGTAGGATTCAAGCAGGGGTAGCTCGGTTTAGATTCTGAGGTTGATGTGGCTTAGGGCAGGGCTAGATTGGAAGCTAGGATTGGAGTTTGGGTTGAGGGCTGGTACACAGAGCAGTAACTGATGACATTTTGCCATTCTAGACAGCGTCTACTTCTGTGCGTGACTAAGAGATGATCGTTCAGTGGGAGTGTACACTGTGTGGTTAGTGGTTAAGTACACTGTGTGCCTGTGCACTCTTGTCTGCGTGTGTTACCTGTGTTAGGCAGTGTCTCTCAGAAGAAGTTCTTGATGAGAGGAGTAAGCAGTTTGACCCACAGTTTCACATGGCGGTCTGGCTGCTGGAACGTAGAGCTGGACACCTCTGTAGACCTCTGGTACAACAGCTCCTGCTCCTGTGTGGGTGATGGAGAGACAGCGATCGAGATGTAGAGAAGCAGAAAGATAAATAAATAATGTGTGTATGAAGGAAGGGGAGTGGCAGGTAAACCCAGCACATTAAAATTGAAGGCCATAGTATAGCCATACATCAGCTCCCACTGTCTCACATACAGGCATTAAGCACAAGTTGCTGAACAAGTTTTCCTCCAAGCTCGATCTCAGTCTGCATTGCATATGCCAGCTCAGCATAGCTTATTATACCAGGAACTATCAGACGAGTTGAATTTTGTAGACAGGCCTTTCGTTGAGAGCTGTATAAAGCAGAGCCACAGTATCGAGCCATCAAGTCTGTTTAAATAAAGTTCTCAGTTTGAATGGCCTACCTCCTGCAGCTGGGCCTGTAGTACCTGGTTCTCTGTTACTATGGCGATCTGGGCCTCCAGGTCCCGGTGCACAGAGCGATAGCCAAAGTTAGGAGACCCAATCAGTGTCAGGCATGGCCGCACTTGCCCCCGTAGGTAGTACCACAACCCTGCGTGCACACACACACACACACACACACGAGAGAGAGATATTGGTGTAGGAAGGAAAGAGGAGTAGTTTCCCCACATCAGTGATTTGTTCTGCAGCTGGGGGTCAGGGTCTGCTCTACTCTAATGGTCATTGATTCTCTCCCAGCTGGGTGCTGTGTGTGTTCCCCCCCACTGTTATCGCTCCTGCAGTGCTTGCTGTGCTTACGGGAAACCGCCGGCCCGCCCTGCTTCATCTAATAAAAGGGACTTCTCTTCACTGTGTGTGTTCATTTCCCGCTCTCCCTCTCCCCTACATTTTTTTCAAAGATGGGTCTTTTGAAGAATAAAAAACAACTTACCTAGCTACTAATGCATCACTAACATTTCAGTCGAATATTATTTATTTTGGACACATTGCCTTTTTATTCTATAAGTATCAGCGAAAGAGAAGTGCATGTTGGCAGTAGTTTAGATATCATTTGTCAGAGCATTGTTTATAAGCTGGTTCCTGTTTGCCACGCCCACAAATATAAAGAACACACTAAAGCACAGAAACCCCCGAAGTCCATCAAACCCAGAAATGACTGTGTGTGTTTCTTTGGCCCGGGGCTAAGGGTGAACGACTTGACAAGCACTCCCACAACATGTCTAGCTTACCACAGGGACAGAACATCAGAGCCAGAGAATAAAACAGTAGAACGTGGTCCAGCTAATCTGTCTGTTAGGCTGGAATAGACACTTTGTGCGAGTCCCTAAGGGCACCCTATTCCCTAAATAGTGTACTACTTTTGACCAGGGCCCATAGAGCTATATAGGAAATAGGGTGCCATTTGGGACGCACCCTCGGCTTCCCAGCAGCTCACTGTCTGACCGTGGCACATCATAGCAACAACAATCACATCACTACCTGGTATAACTCACAGCCAAACAGAACTAATCACATTGGAGTAGAATCAATCTAGGCTCTCAGGCCAAGGGTTATATTGTGTGTGTCGTCTACTTTCTCTGCACTCTGTGTGCGTGTCACCCACCCTTGGCGTGGAAGGTCCATTGTGCTCTGTGGTACTCGTGGAGGTGAACCCTCTCCTGCTGTCCCAGCTGACACACTATGCTGTAGAACTGTCTGGCAATGTGGATGTAGGCGGCTGGGATCTCTCCGGCAATGCCCTTGGCGCCAAAAAACCCGTTGACCTCCGGGGAGGCGGTGAGGATCCGGTAGTCGGCACCCAGCCCGAGAACCAGCGACATGCAGGCCCTGGTCAGGTTGAAATACCCCGACGTCAGAAACACCGTCACACCGGGACCTGCATCAGTCAGCAAACGCTGTAAGGAAAATAGTTGAAGTTCAGATGTAGTGGCCACATTTAAATTTTTAAGTCACACATGAACAAAAAAGATTCCAAGATAACATGTGCAATGGGAGTTATTTGTCTGATATTAGTTGGTGAGGGTAGTGGTATCCCGGTGCATGTCTGTGTACCCACCTGTGTGACCTGCTCATCCACCTGTATTCCCAGAGGTTTCATCTGAACCAGAGGAAAAACCCAAGTATCCTCCTTCCCTCCTTCCTCCCCCTCACTCTCCCGCACTAAACGTTCTGATTCGGCAATGTGTTGCCGCACGTGAGCAGTGTTGACCACCTCCATGATGTGTTGCCGAGCCGACGCCGAAAAATCATCCCTGTTGCCTAATGACAAAAGAATGCAGTGATCTAATAGAAGAGGAAACAGACCGACCTGGTTAAAGCTAGAATCCATTCTAGGACTTCTAAATTAATGATTGATTGATTGAGATGTGTGTATATATATATATATATATATATACACACACACACACATACACCAATTCATTCATGAAGAACATGACTTATAAATGCCTCATGACCTTAGTTGAACAAAAAAACATGGTGAAAATATCATGGTCAGTCCTTGCAACCATAGCGATGTCTATGAATTTAAGGGTGTCAACTTTCTCCAGGCCCATCCCTAAGCTTTTACCAAAGCACATGAGGAGTGACCCCTTTATTACTGTTTCGATGAAGGATTCTAGCTTTAACCATAGGGGCGTAAACGTTAAACAACATCTTTCACACACAGTGTGCAGTAGAGCAGGTGAGTGCATAAAGTACAGTAGGTAATTTAGTTCTTGGCATGACAGCTGTGGGTCAATATCTGGACTACGCCTGGCGGCTGGGCCCACGCACAGACATGACTCAGAGAGTAAGGGAGGGGAGAGGGGTACCTGTAAGTTCAGCATTTGAGTTCATTCTAAAGACGTGCTTTAACTGTAAAGTTAACGCTCCCTTTCAGCTGGGGAACTTCATTCACTAATGATTAGAGTGTGTGTGTCTTCCCACTCCGTATTGCTTACCAGCAACTCTGACATCACTGCTCTATTTCTGGTCTCCGTGCCAACTGCAGTCCAGTTCTGCAGACATGTCATTTAGCTCTCTCACCTGCCTCCCACTCTCATTCACACACATGCCAGTTCGCTGATTTCACCGTCTGTCTGAACTGGAACCAGACTATATTTGCAGCCAATCTGATTCCATTAACCTTTCCAACACCACCACATTACACTATATTATGAGAGTGTGCGGGCAGAACTGAGCAAGGAGTTATGCACTTAGGGTCTGTGTGTGTTACTTCTGTGTTATGTGTGCGTTTTATACCTCTGTAGGGGTGCACCATGCCATTCATCATGCTCACAGAGTTGTCGGTCTGTAGCTGTAACGACACGTCACCCACGGCGCCCACCAGATCAGAGAAGAAGTCGGCCACCTCCCCACAGTTCTTAAGGAGCACGTAGCGGTCCTGTCTGTTGGTGAAGTACGAGTCACTCAGGTTGGCCCTGCGGAAGGAGGGAGAAGAGACGGAGAGTGAAGGACAGAGAGACAAGGTTGAACGAGACGCCAAAAAAACATCAGCTACTGTATGAGAAAAACACCGTTTTTTTGTGAGCGTGTACCCGCTGATGATGAGGTCGTCATCAAACAGGTAAGCTTTAATGTGCTGTACCCCGATGGTCTCGTTGAAGCGCTGTGGGACCAGGAGCCGGAGCAGCCCTCTCAGGTCAGGGGTATGGTACAAAGATACACGCATCTGACTGCTGTACTGCTTCAGCAACGGCAGCAACATGGTCCTAGAGTTAGTCTTACCTAGACCGACAGAGAGAAGGGTTACAGACAGACAACTTTGTAAGAGTAATATGGTATTCTCCCTCACACACACTCCTACCTCGTGAGCCACGCGTGTAGTCAAGTAGAATGGAGACCTGCAGGTCGGGGTTGTCACCCTCCTGTGAGCGCTCCAGAGCTTCCTGCATACAGTCCACCAGCTCCTGTTCCAGCGGCCCTGTACCCAGATACAGGGAGGCCATCACAACCCGCCTCTTAGCAGTCTTGATACGGGCCTGAACAGAAAAAAACAATGCATTACAGGAAAAAAACTAGAGGGCTTCATCAGGGGGCTTGAACTCCCTCCAAATAAAATTCAAAGACGTCAAACACACAGAACCTGATATTCTTCCAGCCTTGTCATTATTTCTCAATCAGGTGAGTCACATGCACTGTTTCCTAATGTTCCCACACAGCCAAATAAACAGCTTTTTTTGTTTGTTGATGTGCCCGAAAGGGTTGATGCCGGTGACTCAAGCATTATCAAACTCACACATCCTGTACGCAATTCAAACTAATAGTCAACCACGGAAAGAAACAAACACACACGGTTGGGCGCCACTGTGGTATAAAGAGCACACTGTGTTGGAGGGAACAATCAATTATTTCCTTAACTCATTTTTTGTTTATTACACCCTCTTTTTTAGTACATCACATGATTTAGAGAGCTTCCTCCACACACACCTTACCTTCATGGTGTGGTAGAATTGGTCAGGGGATGTGAGGATGTGGATGTGTGTGCCGGGCACCCTGAAGGCGGGCACGTGTTCTGCCATCCAGCGGAAGCGGGCACGGAGGCCATTGGTGCCCTGAACTTCAGCCGACCCAGGGGACCTGACGACAGGAAGGGGAGAGGGGCCTGCCTCCGCTAGGAGAGGGGCTAAGAGCAACACGGATGACCTGGAAGAGAAAGAGGTAGGGGGTGGGGAGACGTGGAGGGAAAGAGAACGAGAGAAATGAGTCTATAGCTGGAGTGGTGATTGCCTCCCATTGATAAAAAACAAAGCCAACCCCCCCCCCACTATCACTGTGACTTATCACACTAAGGCTAAGTGCAGGCGATGGCAAATCTTCTCCAATACTCCTTTCTGGTGGAGAAGCAGAGCAGGTGTGTGTGTGCGTACGCACATGATGGAGCAGTGAAGAGGAATGGGCCATCTTACTGAAGTGAGCTAGGTTATAGGCCTACATCATGGGCTGGATAGATGCAGTCTACAGTCTTCACAACTGAATAATACATTTATTTTATTTTTTCTTTAGAAAAATGTATAATATTGTTCGTACTATCCTTCAAAGCTGTGAATGAGAATAGTCTAGGCTTAAGCTATAGACTTTCATTTGTTAATTTTGAAAGCCACAACAACTAGGACACCTTCATAGACTAGAATATTTGGGAAACAAGCTACTGTTCATAACTTTGTCTTTCATGATAGGCCTAGGAGGAGGATAGATTGACAATTTGGTTTTCAAACTCGCATTGAGGGATTTTTCCGGCTATGGATATTGTTTGCTTATAAATGAGTCCTCTGGCTACCTTAAGGTTTTAGGCTATTCAAATAACTGAGGTGAAACATTCATTGTTTGATCGGGGAAAAGCCATGCATAAAAATGATGAGGCATAGCCTTCCGTCATATTCATAGCCTATCAAATGGAGAGACAAGGGAATATAGGCTTCTTTAAAATAAAAAAAACAGGTAAACAAGCTATTTAAGGAGTGTCCGTTATAAAAATAAGTTTAGTCTGTTGCCTAATACCCATGCACCTGACAGATCAATTTCTCTGACAGGACATTTTGCACTCCTTTGGTAGAATTCCGTCTGGCCTAGGTTCCACTCTTGCATTCTGTAAGCTATATAAAAAGGTATCTCTTCAAATAAGCTAGTGCAAATAGGAATAGGCAAAATTACACTGAATGTCACTTGTGTGCTGCAATATTTTTTTTACTGCGCTGCACCAGTCAAGTTCAATAGGCTTAACCATAGTCTGTCACATCAATAATAGCTGACAACCATTGTTGATGCTATCGTAATATTGCCCAACCCTACGTAGTGTCACCCTTTACCCTATGGGTCATGGTCAAAAGTAGTGCACTATTAAGGGAATATAGTGCCATTTGGGATGCAGGCCCAGAGTTCATTCAGGACAGAGAGTTGGGGAGGAACAATAGCAGGGGGGGGAATTACAGTGTGGGTTCAACCCACAGGAGACAAAACAATCAACATAAACACCAAACAGCCGAGTCACATAGAGATGTGGCTCCACTGTTGTTCTGAACCAATAGCTATAAAGCCTACGGGTTGAACCATCCTTTTAAGATAAAGCAAGGGGGGGGGGGTTCCTTATGAAGTACTATCTAACAACTCTGTGTCCTATCCATATAGGCTAAGTATACAATACTAGACCCCTGTTTTACCACCAGACAAAGGTTGGATGGGTGTAAGTACACTGGAATACAGTGTCTATAGAGAGAACACACTAGATTCACTCTTCGTAGAACAGTGGGAATATCATGAGGAAAGATCTTAGAGAGCTGAGATATGTGCTGAGGAAATGTATGAAGAAAAAAAAGTTAGTGCAATAGGGGTACACTGGTGACAGCTAGAAGAAAGCCAGTTTAGTTGTGAGTACATGTGGCTGCCATTGTATGCGTTTGTCCCGGGGGTTCATTTAGATCATGTGTCTTCAATCCAAACAGTTTCATATTACTGCTAACAGGCAACACAATCCTCCTCTCTTCCCTCCCTCCTTTACCACACAGTCAAGAGGTCATTGGCAGACAAATGTGTCATTCATTCCCATCAAAAGGAAGAAAACGGACTAAAACATGGAGTGACCACTTGAACAATAATGCTCATTTTTGTTTTTCTCTTCTAAACGTTTTGCTACGTGTGCCCAAATTAATATGACCATAACACGGTTGAAATCGGTTCACATACACCTTGCCAAATACATTTAAACTCAGTTTCACAATTCCTGACACTTAATCCTAGTAAGAATGCCCTGTCTTTAGTCAGTTAGGATTGCCACTGTCAGAATAATAAAGTCAGCAAAAAAAAGAAACGTCCTCTCACTGTCAGCTGCGTTTATTTTCAGCAAACTTAATGTGTTAACATTTGTAAGAATATAACAAGATTCAACAACTGAGAAACTGAACAAGTTCCACAAGTTCCACAGACATGTGACATATATGGGATAAAGTGTCCCTGAACAGGGGGGGGGGGGGGGGTTCAAACTCAAAAGTAACAGTCAGTATATCAGGTGTGGCCACCAGCTGCATTAAGTACTGCAGTGTACCTCCTCCCCATGGACTGCACCAGATTTGCCAGTTCTTGCTGTGAGATGTTACCCCACTCTTCCACCAAGGTACCTGCAAGTTCCTGGACATTTCTGGAGGGGGGACATTTCTGGCCTTACAACAGGCCTACAAGCCCTCAGCCCAGCCTCTCTCAGCCTATTGTGGACAGTCTGAGCACTGATGGAGGGATTGTGCGCTCCTGGTGTAACTCGGGCTGTTGTTGTTGCCATCCTGTGCCGGTCTCCCAGTTGTGATGTTCGGATGTACCGATCCTGTGAAGGTGTTGTTACACGTGGTCTGCCACTGCGAGGACGATCAGCTGTCCGTCCTGTAGTGCTGTCTTAGGCGTCTCACAATACGGGACATTGCAATTTATTGCTCTGGTCACATCTGCAGTCCTCATGCCTCCTTGCAGCATGCCTAAGGCACGTTCACACAGATGTGAACCCTGGGCATCTTTCTTTTGGTGTTTGTCAGAGTCAGTAGAAAGGCCTCTTAGGTGTCCTAAGTATTCATAACCTAATTGCCTACCGTCTGTAAGCTGTTAGTGTCTTAACGACAATTCCACAGGTGCATGTTAATTAATTGTTTATGGTTCATTGAGCAAGCATAGGAAACCGTGTTTAAACCCTTTACAATGAAGATCTGTGAAGTTAATTGGATTTTTACGAATTATCGTTGAATGACAGGGACCTAAAAAAGGGACGTTTCTTTTATTGCTGAGTTTAGTAGAGAGAATGATTCCAGCTTCTATTTCTTTCATCATTCTCAGTGGGTCAGAAGTTTACATGCTACCAACTACTAATTGAGTGTATTGCCTTCAAATTGTTTAACTTGGGTCAAACGTGTCAGGTAGCCTTCCACAATCTTCCTACAATAAGTTGGGTGAATTTTGGCCCATTCCTCCTGACAGAGCTGGTGTAACCAAGTCAGGTTTGTCGACCTCCTTGCTCGCACACACTTTTTCAGTTCTGCCCACAAAATTTCTACTTGATTGAGGTCAGGGCTTTGTGACGGCCACTCCAATACCTGGACTTTGTTGTCCTTAAGCCATTTTGCCACAACTTCGAAAGTATGCTTGGGGTCATTGTTCATTTGGAAGACCCATTTGCGACCAAGCTTTAACTTCCTGACTGATGTCTTGAGATGTTGCTTCAACATATCCACAACATTTCTTCTTCCTCATGAGCCATCTATTTTGTGTAGTGCACCAGTCCCTCCTGCAGCAACACAACCCTACAACATGATGCTGCCACCCCCGTGCTTCACGGTTGGGATGGTGTTCTTCGGCTTGCAAGCCTCCCCTTTTTCCTCCAAACATAACGATGGTCATTATGGCCAAACAGTTCGATTTTTATTTCATCAGACCAGAGGACATTTCTCCAAAAAGTACAATCTTTGTCCCCATGTGCAAGTTGCAAACCGTCGTCTGGCTTTTTTAATGGCGGTTTTGGAGCAGTGGCTTCTTCCTTGCTGAGTGGCCATTCAGGTTTTTACTGTGGATATAGATACTTTTGTACCAGTTTCCTCCAGCATCTTCACAAGGTCCTTTGCTGTTGTTCTAGGATTGATGAGCACTTTTCACACCAAAGTACATTAATCTCTAGGAGACAGAACGTGTCTCCTTCCTATGCGTTAAGACGGCTGCGTGGTTCCATGGTGTTTATACTTGCGTTCTATTGTTTGTACAGATGAACGTGGTACCTTCAGGCATTTGGAAATTGCTCCCAAGGATGAACCAGACTTGTGGAGGTCTACTATATTTTTTCTGAAGTCTTGGCTGATTTCTTTTGATCTTCCCATGATGCCAAGCAAAGAGGCACTGAGTTTGAAGGTAGGCCTTGAAATACATCCACAGGTACACCTCCAATCGACAGAATATTCCAGAATTTTCCAAGCTGTTTAAAAGGCAGTCAACTTTAGTGTATGTAAACTTCTGACCCACTGGAATTGTGATACAGTGAATTATAAGTGAAATAATGTCTATAAACAGTTGTTGGAAAAAATACTTATGCCATGCACAAAGTAGATGTCTTAACCGACTTGCCAAAACTATGGTTTGTTAACACGAAATTTGTGGAGTGGTTTAAAAACTAGTTAATGGACTCCAACCTAAGTGTATGTAAACTTCCAACTTCAACTGGACATGCAAGTGCCTCCATCATCTGTCACTCAGCTGCAGTGAATAGAGATGTGATAGTGTTTAGCCAAATCAAGCCTCTAGGGTGCCATGAATATTGAGATAAAACTGTTCTGTCTATGGCCATAAGCGTGCTATACTGGTCCTTGAAAACTATATAAATACCACATATTTTTATTATTAAGAGTCACATGTAGCCTAGCTAGTCTAGGTGCCATGATAGCCACCTCAGGTTATAGGATTGACGATAAAGCTCAGTTCTGTCCCAAATCACACTCTATGCACTACTTGCCCTGGTCAAAAGTAGTACACTAAATAGGGAATTTGGTGCCATTTGGGATGCAACCCCTAGGCTGGATGAGGAGTCGTTTTGACCGCCCAGGGTTGATCTCACTCCTGCATGACAGTCTACAACCCTGACCTTGGTACTCACAGCTATGCCTAGGCCAGACAGACTGTCTGTGAGACATTATGGTATTAGCTACTTAAGATGATGTAAAACGGACACATACTATATGCAGTTGTGGACAGACATCTGACAGTCGTTGTTACTTTAGGTTTTCAGGAAAACACAAAAAGACCTTAGATATGTCCTCATTCGGAGAATTTCTGAGTCACTCTTACTCTACACGCAAAGACTTAACAACACAAGGAGGAAGAGGCGAATTCACAGATAAGGGCTAAAGAAACTGGAAAGGAAGTCTCATATCGCGCCTACAAAGAATATTTTGCAAAGTTTATATCTACTGGCTGAACTTGACTTGGTCGTGCGTTTATTATGTAACCTTGACGTGAGCATGTAGCTATGTTGTAAGATGTAAACTATTTGCACACAACAGTAATGACAATCAGATCAACGAATGCAACATAAAAAAATATGTTTCAATAATATTTGACGCAAGATATCAAATTGACATTGCGAAAAAAAAAACATCAGGAAACACTGTGCACGTAAAGACAGGCAGCACGCACACGTCGCTGGCAAGACATGAGAGCTCTGTCATTACGTCTGACGAAGGAAAAGTGTCTGTCTTTTTTTATCCATGTCTACAACAGTCTTATATTACCCTTTCCTCCGATCCCGTGTGCGGAACAATCGGTCTGATATTCGGGTGAAAACCCCGGTGAGGACCGGTGAGTACACAAGCTTCCTCCACGACATGGGAGCCGCCATCATGACAGCCGTTTCAATCAACCCAACTTTATCAGCAAATTGAAACGAAACAAGGACATCCGCACCTCACATGCACAAAATGTTCTGCACACAACGTTCAACGTCTGTGCATCGGGGTACAGCTGGATTATAAATCCAAATTTAGTCGAGGGCAGAATCTGGATTAAAGAAATCTATGTATCCACATTATTTCAGTGTAACTGAATGCGCCACACACACACGTACATGACTTATTTGTCTGTATTAATAAATACAATTCCAGTTCTAGTGGGCCCTCTAGCGGTCGAGTTGTGAACTACAGAGCCAGGTGGTTCTGTCCGGGACCTGACTTTGAGGGTACTTTATGGGCACCTTGAAATCGCACCTCTGCTATAGGCTACACATTTAGCTATCAGGGGTAGATCAATATTCTAAGGCGACAAATATTTACTTGCATGATAGCCTACCTAATTCAAGTGGCCTTACAGGCAGAAGGCTTTGGAAATGGCAAAGATAAACTACACTAACTCGGGTTCCTTATAGCAGTGTTTCCCAAACTCGGTCATGGGCCCCTCTGGGTGCAAGTTTTTTGTTTTGTTGCCCTAGCACTACACTACTGATTCAAATAATCAACTCATCATCATGCTTTGGTTATTTGATTTAGCTGTGATGTTCTAGGGCAAAAAACAAAACGTGTGCCCATGACCGAGTTTGGAAAACCCTACTTTCTAACCTGTACCCTCACGCATTGAGTACCTGTATATAGCCTCAGTATTATTTTGTTACTTTTTATTTTTTTACTTTAGTGTATTTAGTAAATAATTTCTTAACTACATTTTTTAAACTGCATTATAAGTAAGCATTTCACGGTAAGGTCCAGGCTGTATCACAACCGGTCGTGATTGTAAATAAGAATTTGTTCTTAACTGACTTGCCTAGTTAAAAAAAAAAAAAAAACGTTATTTTACAAGGCAAGTCCGTTAAGAACAAATTCTTATTTTCAATGACGGCCTAGGAACAGTGGGTTAACTGCCAGTTCAGGGGCAAAACGACAGATTTGTACATTGTGAGCTCGGGGATTCGAAGTTGCAACCTTTCGGTTCCTAGTCCAACGCTGTAACCACTAGGCTACCCTGCCGCCCTAAATAAAGGTTAAATAAATAAAAGGTATACACCAGTTGTATTGATCTGGATTTGATTTTTGGAGTACATTTTTGGACAGGCTATACAACTTACCATACGAGGTCCGGAGCCTGCTGTTTTTCTGTTCTACATGATAATTAGTTGCACCCACCTGGTGTCCCAGAAATAAATCAGTACCTTAGACGGTAACAATGAAAAAACGCAGTGTGACTGGCGTCGATTCCAGAGTTGAGTTTGAGGGGCCTACAGTATACTGTGGAAGCTTGAGTTTAAATTGTGTGTTGTGTAACACTTTGTTTATAAGTGCAGTAGGCTAGTCGTCAGTCATGCTTGAATTGTGGTTTTTATCAAGGGTAGTCTAAGCAAACGGCTTCAACTGTTTCACCTTGTCAGAGGAGTGGATGGGAAGGGAGGACTCACCAGCCAATAACTACGGGAATCTTCCCGTAAAAGGTCACGCACTGATTATTCATTGGCAATCTGCCAAAGCGCGCGCATATGTGTGTGTGTGTTTACTGGAAGAACCTCAGAGCTGAGGAGGTGGAGCCTTCCTCTACTCGTAGACCGCGGTAACACAGCTACCTCCGTTTGCTGGAGAGAGAGAGAGAGAGAGAGAGAGAAAGAGAGACAGAGAGAGAGAGAGAGAGAGAGAGTGAGAGAGTGAGTGCGTGCGAGAGAGAGGACACCGACGTCTTTACCGATACATTCCTCCGTCGGTTAGAAGAGGCCGTCTATTCAGAGTTAATGACAAAGTTAATAAATGATTTAACACATAGACATTCGGGGACTTTGGATATTTTCTCCCTGGAGAGGAACGCTGGAGCCCGGGACAGGAACAATCTCCAAGGTAAATAAACAGGCTCCATACCCGGGGCATAGAGTGCTGCTGTTGCTGTACATGGTGCATAAAATAGCATACTGCATATGTGTGGAACAGTGCACATGTTAAGCAAGACGTTGCAATTGCGCAAAAACATGATTATCATAACGGCGAAATGGGAAGCCATTTGTGCCTCCAAAAACATCACAGGGAACCAGCTATACTACAGGCAGCTTAATGGCGCAATGCAGAACAGGACTTTGCTTTTGGGATGTATTATACTCATTCTCCTTATTCCAGATAGACAGTGCTATGTTGTACACTCTTGGCAGGAAATATGCCTCAAATAACCTTTTGGTGTTCAACAGATTGCCACATACCTTTTTTTTCAGGTCAAAACTGTTCCTTGAGGAACCGCTCTGAAAAAGTTCTTCCAGGAACCCCTGTGTAAAGCATATAACAGTAACAATTTTGTGATGCAAGGGGTTCAATTTTGAACCTATTCCATAATATATTGTAGTGGCAATAGCCTATCAGAATATCGGAGGCATGACTTTTAGTTATTTTTTCCCCCCTGTAAGAGTAAATGTTATTCATGTTCATCATGTTAACCCTTTGCTATATTGAAACATTAAAGGTTGTTCCAAGAATCCCTCAACAAACCGAAGGTGCAAATGTGAACCCATTGACTGCAATGGCTCCTTGAGGAACTCCAGGTTTCCTCGAGTCAGCCTACACTCTTAGAATTAGGGGGTAAGTCACATTTCTATTTTGTGGCTGGAAGGGGCCCCAGCTCAGCTCAGACAGACACCATGTTTAGCAGCTGCAGAGCGGGCAGTTATGGCATCTCTTGCCACTTCAAGTAACAACTAGCATCGGTCCTTGGTGAATGGAGATCTATTCAATATGGAGCTGGGCCCATTGCATCTTGCTCCAAATGCACTGATCAGCAGCACAGTGAGACGGCCAGACCCGCCCACCTGGGGGTAGCCTATTTACCATGAAACCCAAATGCACTGATCAGCAGCACAGTGAGACGGCCAGACCCACCCACCCGGGGGTAGCCTATTTACCATGAAACCGGAGAACCATAGAGCTCTGCTGGTGAAAGCAGCAGGCTGCATGGGAATGAGGTTATTTATTCAGAATGAACCTGGACTCATTCATAATAACCCCCCCCCCCCCAGTGGTAAAAGAGAGTTTGAGTGTGTGTGTGTGTGTGTGTGTGTGTGTGTGTGTGTGTGTGTGTGTGTGTGTGTGTGTGTGTGTGTGTGTGTGTGTGTGTGTGTGTGTGTGTGTGTGTGTGTGTGTGTGTGTGTGTGTGTGTGTGTGTGTGTGTGTGTGTGTGAACACAGGTATTTAGACCTTAACGTCAGAGATGATAATGACCTGACTGACAACAGGGATCAAGGTTCAAACCTCTAGCTGAATGTTTGTGGGTGTGTAGCTATGTGTGTTTTTATGAATGTGTTTTATATACAGATGATTTACTCCACCATGTGTTGGCCTCCATATAGAATCAGTGGAAAAAGACTACTTCACACCTTTGAAGTGTTCACGAGAAAATGTATGATAACACATTTCTGCCCCCTGCTCTCTCTCTCTCGCCTATCTCTCTGCAGCTGTCTGCAGTGGGTGGTCTCTCTGAGGTCCTCTTTGGACTGCTCCTCAGTGTCATCGCTCTGGGAAACGTGTGTGCACACCTCTCCCCCCTCCTTCCTCACGCCCTCACCCTTTCCCCACATCGCAAACCCTCTTCATCCCTTCTTCTCTCTCTCCCTCCTGCCCCCTACTCTTCCTCGCCCCTCCCTGCTCTGGACCCCCCACCCATCGGTCAACGAGCCGAACGTGGGGGTCAGGGCGCCATGGTAACCCACAGCAGGCGCGACCCCCCCACCATGAGCAGCATGACCCCCCCAGAGCCCAGAGGTCAGGGGTCTCATGTGCACCCCCTGCGCTATAAGCCCTTCAGCTCACATGCACACTACCAACAGGTCAGTTAAATACGTCATGACTGTGTCAGTCAGCTCCACATGTACTCAAGGTAAACTAGCTAGCCTTTTACTGAATGCAAACCCATCATTATTCCTCCCCCAGTCTCTTGGTTTGTCCAATTTGTTGTCTTTACAACATAGTATAATATGGTTCCTCTTGTTGATAAATCAATCCACTTTTATTGGTCGCATACACATATTTAGCAGATGTTATTGCGGGTGTAGCGAAATGCGTGTGTTCCTAGCTCCAGCAGTGAAGTAATCTCTAACAATACAGACATCTAAAAATTTAAATATAGAATTAATAAATATAGAAACATTAGGATACATATACATTGTCCTCGGAAAGTATTCCGATCCCTTGACTTATTCCACATTTTGTTATGTTACAGACTTATTCTAAAATGTATTAAATAAAACAATTTCCTCAGCAATCTACACACAACACCCCATAATGACAAAGCAAAAACAGGTTTTTAGAATCTTTAGAAAAACAGAAATTACTTTGCTATGAGACTCGAAATTGAGCTCAGGTGCATACTGTTTCTATTGATCATCCTTGAGATGCTTCTACAACTTCATTGGAGTCCACCTGTGGTAAATTCAATTGGTTGGACATGATTTGGAAAGGCGCACACCTGTACATATAAGGTCCCACAGTTGGGATTTTTATATATATATATATATATATATATATATATATATATATATATATATATATATATATATATATATATATATATATATATAACAAAACACACATCACAACAAGAGAGACAACACTACATAAAGAGAGACCTAAGACGACAACATAGCATTGTCGCAACACAACATAACAACAACATGGTACCAGCACAAAACATGGTACAAACATTATTGGGCACAGACAATAGCACAACAGCACAAAGGGCAAGAAGGTAGAGACAACAATACGTCACACAAAGCAGCCACAACTGTCAGTAAGAGTGTCCATGATTGAGTCTTTGAATGAAGAGATGGAGACAATGTTCCAGTTTGAGTGTTTGTTGGAGCTTGTTCCAGTCGCTAGCTGCAGCGAACTGAAAAGAGGAGCGACCCAGAAATGTGTGTGCTTTGGGGACCTTTAACAGAATATGACTGGCGGAACGGGGGTTGTATGTGGAGGATGAGGGTTGCAGTAGATATTGCAGATAAAGGGGAGTGAGGCGTAAGAGGGTCTTTCAAATAAGCATCAACCAGTGGGTCTTGCGATGGGTATACAGAGATGATCAGTTTACAGAGCAGAGCAGATCACTGAGTGCAGTGATGTGTCCTATAAGGAGCAGTGGTGACAAATCTGATGTCCTAATGGTAGTCATACCTTGTGGATTGGTAATAATCTGAGAAACATTTAGGGAGTCCCATTGCTTTAGGACTTGGTCAGGTGGTTTAAGCATGTCCCAGTTTAGGTCACCAAGCAGGCCAAATTCAAACTTAGAATAAGGGGCCAGGAGAGTGCTTAGGGCAGGTAGGGTACAGGCCGGTGCTGATGGAGGACGATAGCACCCAGCAACAGTCAACAAAGAGCTATTTGAAAGTTTAATGCTTAAAACCAGCAAATTAAATTGTTTGGGGACAGACTTGGTGGAGACAACCGAGCACTGAAGGTGATTCTTGGTAAAGATTTCAATTTCTCCACCTTTGGAAGATCTGTCTTGCCGAAAAAGGTTATTACCAGAAAGGTTAACATCAGTATTCAAAACACACTTCCTTAATTAACCACGTCTCAATAATGACAAACACATCTGGATTGGAGCTGTGAACCAACACTTTCAATTGATACATTTAGGTAATAAGCTTCTAGTGTTAACGTGCAGAAAACACGGGCTTTTACGAGAGCAGAAATCAGTGAAGCAGATATCTGAGCACAAGTCAGAATTGGGACTAGCAACAGTAGATGGGCCAGGATGTACATGCACATTTCCAGATATCATCAACAGTAATACAATCAAGGCACAGCATAGTGAAAGGCACATGACAGCATGCTTTGAGTTTGCCAATAGGCTTCTAAGAAACAAGATTCTCTGGTTTGATGAAACCAAGATTGAACTCTTTGGCCTGAATGCCAAGCGGAATGTCTGGAGGAACCCTGGCACCATCCCTACGGTGAAGCATGGTGGTGGCAGCATCATGCTGTGGTTACGTTTTTCAGCGGCAGGAATTGGGAGACTGGTCAGGATGGAGGGAAAGATGAGCGGAGCAAAGTACAGAGAGATCCTTGTTGAAAACATGCTCCAGAGCACTCAGACTGGGGTGCTAAGGTTCACCTTCCAATAGGACAATGACCCTAAGCACAAAGCCAAGACAACGCAGGAGTGGCTTCGTACAAGTCTCAATGTCCTTGAGTGGCCCAGCCAGAGCTTGGACTTGTACCCGATCAAACATCTCTGGAGAGGCCTGAAAATAGCTGTTCAGGTCTCTCCAGAGATGGATCTGCAGTGAAGAATGGGAGAAACTCTCCACATACAGGTGTGCTAAACTTGTAGGGTCATACCCAAGAAGAAGCTAAGCTGTAGTTGGTGCCAAATGTGCTTCAACAAAGTACTGAGTAAAGGGTCGTAATACTTATGTAAATGTTATTTCAGTTTTTGCAAAAATGTCAGAACCTGTTCTTGCTGTAACTTAACAAAATGTGGAAAAAGTCAAGGAGTCTGAATACTTTCTGAATGTACTGTGTGTGTGTGTATGATGGGATGTACAGACATTATGGAGAGAGTATGGTTAGAGTATGTAGTATATCTGAAGAATAGTATATGTACAGCAATAGTTAAATAGGATAGGCCTTGACTAAAATACATTATAGATGTATGAATTGGGTAAAAAATTGTATGTAAACATTATTAAAGTGACCAGTGTTCTATGCCTATAGGGCAGCAGTCTCTAAGGTGCAGGTTTGAGAAACCGGAGGGTAGCCGGCTAGTGACAGTGACTAAAGTTCAGGGCAGGGTACTGGGCAGATCCCGGCAAGTAGTGACTATTTAGCGATCTGATGGCCTTGAGTGAGAAGCTGTTTTCCAGTCTCTCTGTGCCAGCTTTGATGCACCTATACTGACCTCACCTTCTGGACGGTAGCGGGTTGAACAAGCTGTGGCTCATGTGGCTGAGGTCCTTGACGATCTTCGTGGCCTTCCTGTGACACCGGATGCTGTAGATGTCCTAGAGGGCAGGCAGTGTGCCCCTGGTGATGCCAACATTGGGCAGACCTCACCAACCTCTGGACTGTGCAGTTGCCATCCCAGACGGTGATACAGCTCGACAGGATGCTCTCAATGGTGCATCTGTTAATGTTTATGAGGGTCTTAGGGGCCAAGATTAATTTCTTCAGACACCTGAGGTTGAAGGGGGGCTGTTGCACTTCTTCACCACACTGTCTGTGTGGGTGAACCATTTCAGTTTGTCAGTGATGTGTACTCTGAGGAAACTTGAAGCTTTTCACCTTCTCCACAGTGGACCTGTCAATGTGGATGGGAGCATGCTCCCTCTGGTATCTCCTGAAGTCCACGATCAGCTCCTTCGTCTTTTTAACGTTGAGGAAGAGGTTCTTTTCTAGCACCACTCAGCCAGATGCCTCACCACCTCTCTGCCGGCTGTCTCGACATTGTTGGTAATCAGGACGACCACTGTTGTTGTATTCAAACTTGATGATTGAGTTGGAGACGTCCGTGGCCACTCTGTCATGGATGAACCGGGAGTGCAGTGAGGGTTGCGCACACACCCTTGTGGAGCCCCCATGTTGAGGATCAGCGTAGTGGTGTTGTTGCCTACCTTCATCTCCTGGGGGCAGCCCGCCATGAAGCCCAGGACACTAATTTAGTTTATTGTGTACAGGAACAATGGTGGACATCTTGAGGCAAGTGGGGACAGCAGATAGGAAGAGATTGAATATACGACAGTGTATGTATACGACAGTGTATGTATCGTAGTTATTGTCATCAACTATTTTTAAGCAATAAAGCACGAGTGGGTGGGGTATATGGCCAATGTACCGTAGCTAAGGGCTGTTCTTATGCACGAGGCAATGTGGAGTGCCTGGATACAGCCCTTAGCCATGGTATATTGGCCATATACCACAACCCCCCGAGGTGCCTTATTGCTATTATAAATTGCTTACCAATGTAATTAGAGCAGTAAAAAGAAAGGTTTTGTCCCGTGGTATACCTGTGGTATACAGTCTGATATACCATGGCTTTCAGCCAATCAGCATTCAGAGCTCGAACCACCCAGTTTATAATATACAGTAAGTAACCTATTCTTCTCCTTGCTCCAGGTGCTGTGTGCGGTGCGTAAGCTACAAGAGAGTGGGTTCTACTGGGGTGCGGTGGGGGGTCGTGAGGCTAGCTCTCTGCTCCGCTCCCAGCCCCCCGGAACCTTCCTGGTTCGAGACTCATCCGATCACCACTACTTCTTCACACTGTCGGTCCAGACGGCCCGCGGGACCAAGAACCTCCGTATCCACAGCCAGGGGGGAAGCTTTTACCTGCAACCCGACTCGTGCTGCACACACATGCCCCCGCGCTTCGACTGTGTGCTCAAACTGATTGGACACTACATGGGGAAAGAGGGGCGAGGTGGAGAAGCAGCAGGAGGAGAGGAGGCTGGGGTAAGGGCGGGGGGAAGCACGGCTGCGGCGGCAGGGGAGACTGTGGGGTCGGGGACTGGGAGTGTGTATCTGATACACTCAGGGGGAGAGAAGGTTCCGTTGGAGCTGCGTCGACCCCTCCCCTCCTCCCTGTCCTCCCTCCAACACCTGTGTAGGAGGACCCTGAATGGACACCTTGGGGGCTCAGCCAGCCCCGACACACACCAGCTCCCTCACACACTCAGGAACTTCTTGGAGGAGTACGATGCCCCTATCTAACACACACATACACACAAAAACACACACACACACACCGTTCAGGTTTGGGGTTTTCCCCTCTAACGGTTGAGGATAGGATTTGGAAAGGGTAAGCTGTTCCAAATCGATGCCACTGCTTTCTTACCAAGGGGACCCTATGATAGGTAACCATTGATACTCCTGGACAGACCGTTAATGGGAGTTAAGATGAGACGGGGGGTTAAAAGTCATTGCCCTCTCAGCCAGTGACCCAATCTTCCAGCGGGTGCTGTGATTGGGTAGTCAAAAAGATTGATAGGTCGATAATGCAGACCGTGGACATGCCACACGTGCATGCAAACACACACACAGTGACGTGTGTGGCTTTAGGAGTATAGCCAGAAGGTTGTCTGGGGTTTGTTGTGCTGCTGTGGCTGAGGTATATCTCCTTCTATTGATCAATAGAGGCTTTCATCTCCTCCCTTTTTTCTCCTGTTTGACATGTAGAATGGGCTCAATGGACTGTGAGAGGGAGGGAAAGGAAGCGAGAGACAAGGAGAGAGGCGTAATGAGAGTGTCTGGAGAACAGCAGTGTGTCAAACGAAGGGGCCAAAAGCAGAGTGAAAGTGTTTGTGGTGTCGTACACATTTCCACTGCTGTATGCCAACTAGCATAGCCTCATAGGAGGGTGTGGAGGATCATGGCTGAAGACAGCCACGAGCCTCACAAACATACACAAGACACCACGTACATACAGCTTACAGTGCTGTGAAAAAGTATTTCAAATTTTCTCTACTTTTGCATATTGTTTTTATTTTTTTCTCCCCAATTTCATGATATCCAATTGTTTTTTAGTAGCTACTATCTTGTCTCATCGCTACCACTCCCGTATGGGCTCGGAAGAGACAAAGGTTGAAAGTCATGCGTCCTCCGATACACAACCCAACCAAGCTGCACTGCTTCTTAATACAGCGCATCCAATCCGGAAGCCACCCGTACCAATGTGTCGGAGGAAACACCGTGCACCTGGCAACCTTGGTTAGCGCGCACTGCACCCGGCACGCCACAGGAGTCGCTGGTGCACAATGAGACAAGGATATCCCTACCGGCCAAGCCCTCCCTAACCCGGACGACGCTAGGCCAATTGTGCATCGCCCCACGAACCTCCTGGTCGCGGTCGGTTACGACAGAGCCTGGGCACGAACCCAGAGTCTCTGATGGCACAGCTGGCCCTTAACCACTGCGCCACCCGGGAGGCCTACTTTTGCATATTATTGATACTAAATTATCATATCTTCAACCCAAACTTAATATTAAATACAGGGAACCTGAGTGAACAAATAACAGTTATATACTTATTTCATAAACACAGTTAGGCAACACCCAATGCCCCTGTGTGTGAAAGTAATTGCCCCCTTACACTCAATAACTGGTTGTGCCATCTTTACCTGCAATGACTGCAACCAAATGCTTCCTGTAGTTCTTGATCCGTCTCTCACGTCGCTGTGAAGGAATTTTGGCCCACTCATGCATGCAGAACTGCTTTAAGTCAGTGACATAGGTTTTCAAGCATGAACTGTTCGTTTCAAGTCCTGTCACATCTCAATTGGGATTAGGTCCGTACTTTGACAAGGCTTCAAATTTGTTTCTTTTGAGACATTTTCATGTAGAATTTGTTTGTTTTGCATCATTGTCTACCTGCGTGACCCAGCTGCGCTTCAGCTCACAGACGGATGGCCTGATATTCTCCTGTAGATTTCTCTGATACAGAGTAGAATTCATGGTTCTGTCTATTAAGGCAAGTGGTCCAGGTCCTGAGGCAGCTGTCATGCAGCAAGACAATGATCCAAAACACACAATCATGTCTATATGAAAATTGTTAAAAAGCAACACATTTTAAGTTTTGGAATGGCCTCAAAGTCCAGACCTAATCCAAATTGAGATGTTGTTGGAGGACTTGAAACAAGCAGTTTATGCATGAAATCCCACAAATGTGGCTGAGTTAAATCAGTTCTCCATGCAAGAGTGGGCCTAAATTCCACAAAAGCAATGTTGGAAAAAATATGCAAAAATAGAGAATCCAAAATGGGGCAAATTATTTTTCACAGCACTGTAACTGCAGCTTTGGTAGCTCTTTCTTCTGTTAGAATGTGATGGAGATGCCTCTGTGTCTTTGTCTTTCTTCCCATCTCTCCATCCATCTACTCGGATGTATGATAACACTAACACCACTCGGTCACTTATTTATATAAATAGATAGATCTCTCTCTCACTCAACCCCAAAGCTAACAGTGGATATTATTTTAGTTCCTGGCAGGCAGGAACATGTGTCCCAAATGCCACCTTATTCCCTTTAAAGTGCACTAGCCCTGGTCAAAAGTTGTGCACTATATAAAATTGGGTGCCATTTGGGACACATTCAGAAACAAAAACTGAAGCCGAACATAGTCAGTAGTCCGGATGGGGGGGGGGGGGGGGGGGGGTTGTAGGGTGAGGGAAGAGTGCTGAAGACAAGTATGGCTGAGGCTGGATGAGGGGGGGGGCATGCAAGGATGATTGGGGGGAAGCGGTGATAGTGAGTGAGTGGTGAGGGATGAAGTGGATGAGTAGGAAAGATTGTTTTCACACTGGGCCACAGAGACAACAAATCCTTCATTTGAAGATGATGATGATGTTGTGTTTAGCTAAATCTATGTCTTCCTGATAGGAGCCTAGTTAGTAGAAGAGCAACGGTTGTAATTTTTAACATCTATTATCGTCATATCAACCTAATGTGTCGCACCAGCTCAGCTACATGTGTGTGTCAGAAGTATTTGTCTTTTATAAAGACTGCTCATAACCTCGCCACTAGACTGGCAGACAGTGCAAGCCCAACTATCTGGAACAACAAAAAACTAAAAGCATTTCAGAAGAGAAATTAAAGATTGAACTTTGCACATATTTATATTTCTAAGATATTTCAACAATGTATATTAAAGAGCACTATTTTTACAAAATTTAACTGATTCTCCTTGTGCCTTCATTTGTCTGTTGGATACACACATTTCTTGTCTCTCTGCTTTTTGAGTATCACACTTACACGGTGTAATCAGAAAACAAGTGCTATGGTTTAAACACATACAATGAGGTTTCCTGTACTGAGAATGTACACAGATGAAAAAACACAATCACACTTACACAGAACATCTTGCAGATTTCTCACACCATAAAGGAAAAAACACACCTACACAGTTTCATTTCTACATTGTGGTTTCTACCTCAAGTTTTTTAACTCGAAGGTACAGCTTCTTTAGAGCTCTCATGCAACTAGCCAAAATCACACAACCACACGCATGCATGCACACACACACAAACAAACCCTCACACACACCTTTACCGATACTGCCTCCCCTTCTCCATGAACAGATTAGATTACATAATTGACCATTTGTTTATGTTTTTCTACTTCACAAACGTAACACAAAACAAAATGCCATGTAGGGGCAGCGATAGCTTAGCTTTAGGCTGTATGGTAGACGGGCATCACTCTAACAAACACAGATTCCAAAACCAAATTACTTTATTCCGCAGGTTTCCAGTGTGTACAGGTATCCACAGATCTTCAAGTAAGTAACAATACCAAAGGTAAGTATCTTCAAGTACGCACAATTATTTCCACAGGGATAACAATTAGGATGTGGTAAGAAAACCGTATGACAACAGCTGAAAAGTGTCAGTTCCAACTCGAGATCTAAAATGTAAATAAACCCACAAGCCCAAATAGAGTGGACATGAGCCACTGCATTGTCTCTTAAGGCAGTATCCCACAACAAAAAACAATGAGACGTCTCAAACAAAAACCTTTTTTACTTTTTAATTTATTTTTTTACCCCTTTTTCTCCCCAATTTATCCAATTGTTTAGTAGCTACTATCTTGTGTCATCGCTACAACTCCCGTACGGGCTCGGGAGAGACGAAGGTTGAAAGTCATGCGTCCTCCGATACACAACCCAACCAAGCTGCACTGCTTCTTAACACAGCGCGCATCCAACCCGGAAGCCAGCCGCACCAATGTGTCGGAGGAAACACCGTAAACCTGGCAACCTTGGTTAGTGTGCACTGCACCCGGCCCACCACAGGAGTCACTGGTGCGCGATGAGACAAGGATATCCCTACCGGCCAACCCCTCCCTAACCCAGACGACACTAGGCCAATTGTGCGTCGCCCCACGGACCTCCCGGTTGCGGCCGTTTACGACAGAGCCTGGGCGTGAACCCAGAGTCTCTGGTGGCACAGCTGGCGCTGGTCTTAAACAATTTAACATGAAGTAAACCAAGAAATGTATTTTATACTAATGTTGACGATCCTAAATTGGCTCCCACATTACCGGCACCTAATTGTTATCTTAAACAAGAAACAATTACTCAAAACTACATACAGAGCCATGTTTGTGATGTTCTTCAGTATGGCTGTACTATCCGTCCACAAAACGGAATCTTCAAGCTGCAGCTCTCTTTTCAGAATCTTGTCCATGCATCCTGCCATGGTGGCTGCTGTGAGCTCCATAAGGGGAATTATGGTATGTTTGAGCAGAGCAACTCTAGCCTTCACAATGATGAAGGCACAATGTACTTCATTGTGGCTGTTCTGTTGCAGCAGGTAGCTCACTGTACTGTAGCCTTCTTCACTTGCATCTGAGAAGTGAACGAACGGTGACTCTCCAGCTGAACGAACGGTGACTCTCCAAAGCCTGAGGGTCTAACCTCTTGAACCTCTGGGGGCAGTATTTCATTTTTGGATGAAAAACGTTCTCGTTTTAAACAACATATTTTGTCACGAAAAGATGCTCGACTATGCATATAATTGACAGCTTTGGGAAGAAAACACTCTGACATTTCCAAAACTGCAAAGATAATGTCTGTGAGTGCCCCAGAACTAATGCTACAGGCGAAACCAAGATGAAATTTCATACAGGTAGTGAACCAGATTTTGGAGGCGCTGTGTTCCAATGTCTCCTTATATGGCTGTGAATGCGCAAGGAATGAGCTTACACTTTCTGTCGTTTCCCCAAGGTGTTTGCAGCATTGTGACGTATTTGTAGGCATATCATTGGAAAATTGACCATAAGAGACTACATTTACCAGGTGTCCGCTCGGTGTCCTCCGTCGGAACTATTGCGTAATCTCCAGGTGCATGCACGTTTCCATTTGGTTCAGAAGAGAAAGTCAACTACCCTCTGAATGATTTATCATCGAAGGATATGTGAAAAACACCTTGAGGATTGATTCTAAACAACGTTTGCCATGTTTCTGTCGATATTATGGAGTTAATTTGGAAAAAAGTTGGCGTTGTAATGACTGAATTTTCGTTTTTTTTTTTCTTAGCCAAACGTGATGAACAAAACGGAGCGATTTCTCCTACACAAATAATCTTTTTGGAAAAACTGAACATTTGCTATCTAACTGAGAGTCTCCTCATTGAAAACATCCGAAGTTCTTCAAAGGTAAATGATTTTATTTGAATGCTTTTCTTGTTTTTGTGAAAATGTTGCCTGCTGAATGCTAGGCTTAATGCTACGCTAGCTATCAATACTCTTACACAAATGCTTGTGTAGCTATGGTTGAAAAGCATTTTTTGAAAATCTGAGATGACAGTGTTGTTAACAAAAGGCTAAGCTTGTGAGCCAATATATGTATTTCATTAATTAGCAATTTTCATGAATAGTTAACGTTGCATTATTGTAATGAGCTTGAGGCTATAATTACGCTCCCGGATACGGGATTGCTCGTCGCAACAGGTTAAAGCACTGACCAACTTAAGTCTTTCTATTGATGGAGCACCTTCATCCGGTCAACCATTCCTGATCAAGCTGATCTGGCACGAAGTCATCCCAACCTAGGGTCAATCAGCACAGCTCTTGCAGGATCTTCTTCACTGGCAGAACCACTGGAGCCATGATCCCCAATGGATTGTAGATCAAGCTCATGATGGATCCCTCTTCTGGTGAGGGTCTTGGATGACAACTCTGAACTTGAAGGTGTCAGACTGGACATTCAGTCACTGTAGTAGCTGACGTGTATAGTGTTGAATCATCCGCATACTTAGACACACTGGCTTTACTCAAAGATTGAAAAAGGTAAGGGGCCTAGACAGTTGCCCTGGGGAATTCCTGATTTTACTTGGATTATGTTGGACGGCTTCCATTATAGAACACCCTCTGTGTTCTGTTAGACATGTAACTCTTTATACACAATATAGTAGGGGTGTAAAACCATAACATACGTTTTTTCAGCAGCAGATTATGATTGATAATGTAAAAAGCTGCACTGAAGTCTACCAAAAGAGACCCCACAATCTTTTTATCATCAATTTCTCCCAGCCAATCATCAGTCATTTGTGTAAATGCTGTGCTTGTTGAATGTCCTACCCTATCAGTGTGCTGAACAGCTGTTGTCAATTTGTTTATTGTAAAATAGCATTGTATCTGGTCAAACACCCTTTTTTCCAAAAGTGTACTAATGGTTGGTAACATGACTCAGTTATTTGAGTCAGTTAAGGGGACTTTACTATTCCTAGGTAGCGGAATTACTTTTGCTTCCCTCCAGGCCTGGGGGCACACACGTTCTATTAGGCTAATTTGAAAATATGTAAAATAGGAGTGGCAATATCATCTGCTATAATTCATTTTCCATCCAAGTTGTCAGCCCCCAGTGGCTTGTCATTGTTGAAAGACAATATTTTTTTTCACCTCTTCCACACTCACTTTTCAAAATTACAATGCTTGTTTTTCATAATTTGGTTAGATATCCTTGGATGTATAGTGTCAGCTATGTGAAATTTTAAAAAATAAAAATAAAAGGATGCCACCTCAAGCCTATAATCCTCTGCAAGCAAACAATTTCCATATTGGAACTTCAGTTTGTCCCGAAACAAAGTGTAGTACATACAACTCCTACAGCTCCTATTTCTCCAGACAAAGAGCGCTCCATTGCAAAACTCATCTGTGAATAACTTTGTTAGCTTGATGGCTAACTGAAGTTCACAAGCGAAGGAAAAAAGTGAGAGGTGGAGAGCGCGTAGATGCGAGAAGGAATTCTACACCGATCAAAGGCTGCTATTAAAGTGAACTGTGTTTACGTGTGATCAGGGGTGCATTCATTCCACCGATTCTGTTGAAAAAACACTTCTAAAACAGAAGACAATGGAAAAAAACAGGGATAAACATACTTTTTTAGTCCAACGTTTGCAACTGTTGGACTAATGATTACACCCTTAAAGAAACCTCATGACTAATGTTGGGAAAACATGAGAATCATGTAGTAGCCTAAACTTACTGAGCAGGGTGAATGGAATATGAATGACAGTCATTCAATACGCTGTAATAGAATAAGGCCATGCTCATAAAAGAAATATCCTTTAGATTTCCCATTTTTTTCCTAATGGTTCTGAACCATCAATCAACCCTTGATAAAACTTGGCAATCGGCTTCTTTCAGATATTCCTCCGTTCAGTTGTGCAGCCCATTAATATATCTTAATATGATGTAGTCCAAGACCTCCAGCTTCACAGGGTAAGTGTAAAACAATCAATTTGACTTGAGGTCTTTCCATGCCAAAACAAGTTGGAGAGCAGGCCATTTACAGTGGGGCAAAAAAGTATTTTGTCAGCCACCAATCGTGCAAGTTCTTCCACTTAAAAAGGATGAGAGAGGCCGGTAATTTTCATCATAGGTACACTTCAACTATGACAGACCAAATGAGAAGAAATAAAAATCAGAAAATCACATTGTAGGATTTTAAATGAATTTATTTGCAAATTATTGTGGAAAATAAGTATTTGGTAACCTACAAACAAGCAAGATTTCTGGTTCTCACAGACCTGTAACTTCTTCTTCAAGAGGCTCCTCTGTCCTCCACTCGTTATTTACATTTACATTACATTTGTCATTTAGCAGACGCTCTTATCCAGAGCGACTTACAAATTGGTGAATTCACCTTCTGACATCCAGTGGAACAGCCACTTTACAATAGTGCATCTAAATCATTTAAGGGGGGGGGGGTGAGAAGGATTACTTATCCTATCCTAGGTATTCCTTGAAGAGGTGGGGTTTCAGGTGTCTCCGGAAGGTGGTGATTGACTCCGCTGTCCTGGCGTCGTGAGGGAGTTTGTTCCACCATTGGGGGGCCAGAGCAGCGAACAGTTTTGACTGGGCTGAGCGGGAACTGTACTTCCTCAGTGGTAGGGAGGCGAGCAGGCCAGAGGTGGATGAACGCAGTGCCCTTGTTTGGGTGTAGGGCCTGATCAGAGCCTGGAGGTACTGCGGTGCCGTTCCCCTCACAGCTCCGTAGGCAAGCACCATGGTCTTGTAGCGGATGCGAGCTTCAACTGGAAGCCAGTGGAGAGAGCGGAGGAGCGGGGTGACGTGAGAGAACTTGGGAAGGTTGAACACCAGACGGGCTGCGGCGTTCTGGATGAGTTGTAGGGGTTTAATGGCACAGGCAGGGAGCCCAGCCAACAGCGAGTTGCAGTAATCCAGACGGGAGATGGCAAGTGTCTGGATTAGGACCTGCGCCGCTTCCTGTGTGAGGCAGGGTCGTACTCTGCGGATGTTGTAGAGCATGAACCTACAGGAACGGGCCACCGCCATGATGTTAGTTGAGAACGACAGGGTGTTGTCCAGGATCACGCCAAGGTTCTTAGCGCTCTGGGAGGAGGACACAATGGAGTTGTCAACCGTGATGGCGAGATCATGGAACGGGCAGTCCTTCCCCGGGAGGAAGAGCAGCTCCGTCTTGCCGAGGTTCAGCTTGAGGTGGTGATCCGTCATCCACACTGATATGTCTGCCAGACATGCAGAGATGCGATTCGCCACCTGGTCATCAGAAGGGGGAAAGGAGAAGATTAATTGTGTGTCGTCTGCATAGCAATGATAGGAGAGACCATGTGAGGTTATGACAGAGCCAAGTGACTTGGTGTATAGCGAGAATAGGAGAGGGCCTAGAACAGAGCCCTGGGGGACACCAGTGGTGAGAGCGCGTGGCGAGGAGACAGATTCTCGCCACGCCACCTGGTAGGAACGACCTGTCAGGTAGGACGCAATCCAAGCGTGGGCCGCGCCGGAGATGCCCAACTCGGAGAGGGTGGAGAGGAGGATCTGATGGTTCACAGTATCGAAGGCAGCCGATAGGTCTAGAAGGATGAGAGCAGAGGAGAGAGAGTTAGCTTTAGCAGTGCGGAGCGCCTCCGTGATACAGAGAAGAGCAGTCTCAGTTGAATGACTAGTCTTGAAACCTGACTGATTTGGATCAAGAAGGTCATTCTGAGAGAGATAGCGGGAGAGCTGGCCAAGGACGGCACGTTCAAGAGTTTTGGAGAGAAAAGAAAGAAGGGATACTGGTCTGTAGTTGTTGACATCGGAGGGATCGAGTGTAGGTTTTTTCAGAAGGGGTGCAACTCTCGCTCTCTTGAAGACGGAAGGGACGTAGCCAGCGGTCAGGGATGAGTTGATGAGCGAGGTGAGGTAAGGGAGAAGGTCTCCGGAAATGGTCTGGAGAAGAGAGGAGGGGATAGGGTCAAGCGGGCAGGTTGTTGGGCGGCCGGCCATCACAAGAAGCGAGATTTCATCTGGGAGAGAGGGGAGAAAGAGGTCAGAGCACAGGGTAGGGCAGTGTGAGCAGAACCAGCGGTGTCGTTTGACTTAGCAAACGAGGATCGGATGTCGTCGACCTTCTTTCCAAAATGGTTGACGAAGTCATCTGCAGAGAGGGAGGAGGGGGGGGGAGGATTCAGGAGGGAGGAGAAGGTGGCAAAGAGCTTCCTAGGGTTAGAGGCAGATGCTTGGAATTTAGAGTGGTAGAAAGTGGCTTTAGCAGCAGAGACAGAGGAGGAAAATGTAGAGAGGAGGGAGTGAAAGGATGCCAGGTCCGCAGGGAGGCGAGTTTTCCTCCATTTCCGCTCAGCTGCCCGGAGCTCTGTTAGCTGTATTAATGGCACCTGTTTGAACTTGTTATCAGTATAAACGACACCTGTCCACAACCTCAAACAGTCACACTCCAAACTCCACTATGGCCAAGACCAAAGAGCTCTCAAAGGACACCAGAAACAAAATTGTATACCTGCACCAGGCTGGGAAGACTGAATCTGCAATAGGTAAGCAGCTTGGTTTGAAGAAATCAACTGTGGGGGCAATTATTAGGAAATGAAAGACATACAAGACCACTGATAGTCTCCCTCGATCTGGGGCTCCACGCAAGATCTCACCCCGTGGGGTCAAAATGATCACAAGAACGGTGAGCAAAAATCCCAGAACCGAGTGAATGACTTGCAGAGAGCTGGGACCAAAGTAACAAAGCCTACCATCAGTAACACACTACGCCGCCAGGGACTCAAATCCTGCAGTGCCAGACGTGTCCCCCTGCTTAAGCCAGTACATGTCCAGGCCCGTCTGAAGTTTGCTAGAGAGCATTTGGATGATCCAGAAGAAGATTGAGAGAATGTTGTATGGTCAGATGAAACCAAAATATAACTTTTTGGTAAAAACTCAACTCGTCGTGTTTGGAAGACAAAGAATGCTGAGTTGCAACCAAAGAACACCATACCTACTGTGAAGCATGGGGGTGGAAACATCATGATTTGGGGTTGTTTTTCTGCAAAGGGACCAGGACGACTGATCCGTGTAAAGGAAAGAATGAATGGGGCCATGTATCGTGAGATTGTGAGTGAAAACCTCCTTCCATCAGCAAGGGCATTGAAGATGAAACGTGGCTGGGTCTTTCAGCATCCCAAACACACCGCCCGGGCAACGAAGGAGTTACTTCGTAAGAAGCATTTCAAGGTCCTGGAGTGGCCTAGCCAGTCTCCAGATCTCAACCCCATAGAAAATCTTTGGAGGGAGTTGAAAGTCTGTGTTGCCCAGCAACAGCCCCAAAACATCACTGCTCTAGAGGAGATCTGCATGGAGGAATGGGCCAAAATACCAGTAACAGTGTGTGGAAACCTTGTGAAGACTTACAGAAAACGTTTGACCCCTGTCATTGCCAACAAAGCGTATATAACAAAGTATTGAGATCAACTTTTGTTATTGACCAAATACTTATTTTCAACCATAATTTGTCTGTCATAGTTGAAGTGTACCTATGATGAAAATTACAGGCCTCTCTCATCTTTTTAAGTGGGAGAACTTGCACAATTGGTGGCTGACTAAATACTTTTTTTGCCCCACTGTATTTTATTTTAAAAGTTGGATGGAATTTCAACTGGCAGGGCCAAGAATAAATACATCAACCTTGGTAAGATTTTAATTTTGATTATGTTGAGCCTACCTAACTAGAAATAGGGAGAGATCTCCATCTCTGAACATCAGATTCAATATTATCTATGAAAGGGAAAGTAATTGATTTTATATGCCTCCTCCAGAATGCATGGTATCAGAACACTCAGGTATTTCATGTGTCTATTTCCACTTAAATTTACTTTAAGCTGGAAAAGTCATAATTAAAAAAGGGCATTGTAAAAAAAATCCCAATTCACTTTGAATCCTGATAAGTAAAATAAATGTCACAATATTCATCTCCACCAATCTCTATGCCTGGATTGAGCCATGGGTTCCAATTATTGATGCTAGGGGTTCAGTGGCTCAAGAAAATAAATAGCTAGACAGAGGGCATCCAAGTCTCTCTTGATAACTTGAATGATTCAGAGATCTGTGCATTTGTTCATATAGATTTAAAAATATATATTTAACCAGGCAAGTAAATTAAGAACACATTTTTACTTACAATGGGGGATTTGTACAATAGCTCAATCCAGGAAATAAATATCGGACCAAAACATGTTTGTTTTTTAAACAGCCACCAAATGTCTCCAATCCCCTCTAACAAATGCTTTGAAGGCACTTTTGGAGCATTCTTGGTACATATTGAAAAAAGTCAGATTGTCTGAAGACATCCTGTTCCATATAAAACCTGTTTGAGCGAATCAACTTTTGTATTACTGTTTCTATGTGAAAAGCTAATGCCTTAGCAATGATTTTAGAAGCCACTTTCAAGAGTGATATTGGGCGGAAGGATCCGCACGACAATGTATCCATATCTTTCTTTTTAAGTAAAATGACTGCAGCCAAACATAGTGACTGGGGAAGTTAATTTCTTAGAGCTGCTGTGAGCATACTGTATGTAACATAGGCTTTAGAAGTTTGGGATGCAAGTGTCTATAAAATTACACTGAGAATCCATCATTACCAAGAGATTACCCATTTTGTAAATGATTGATGGGCTAATGTTTCTATTAATAATCTATCTCTGGTTCACTTATACTTGGTAAGATTAGAATGCCGACGGAGGGCATAGCCGGCGTTTTATGGGCTCCAAACCAACTATGCTATTTTGTTCGTTTTTTTCGCATTGTTTGTTACTCATTTTGTATATAATGTTGCTGCTAACTCTCTGACCGAAAAGAGCTTCTGGACATCAGAACAGCAATTACTCACCTCAAACTGGACAAAGGTTTTTTCTTTAATGAGTCCGACGCGAAGACCAACATGTCAAATGTGCAACCAGAGGGGTAAGAAACTCTAGACCACCATTACTCCACACACAGAGACGTATACAAAGCTCTCCCTCACCCTCCATTTGGCAAATCTGACCATAATTCTATATTCCTGATTCCAAGCAAAAACTAAAGCAGGAAGTATCAGTGACTCGCTCAATACAGAAGTGATCAGATGACACGGATGCTACGCTGCAGGACTGTTTTGCTAGCACAGACTGGAAAATGTTCAGGGAATCATCCAATGGCATTAAGGAGTATACCACCACAGTCACCAGCTTCATCAATAAGTGCATCGACGGCCTCCCGGGTGGCGCAGCTGTGCCATCAGAGACTCTGGGTTCGCGCCCAGGCTTGCCGTAACCGGCCGCGACCGGGAGGTCCGTGGGGCGACGCACAATTGGCCTAGTGTCGTCCGGGTTAGGGAGGGCTTGGCCGGTAGGGATGTCCTTGTCTCATCGCGCACCAGCGACTCCTGTGGCGGGCCGGGCGCAGTGCGCGCTAACCAAGGTTGCCAGGTTTACAGTGTTTCCTCCGACACATTGGTGCGGCTGGCTTCCGGGTTGGATGCACGTTGTGTTAAGAAGCAGTGCGGCTTGGTTGGGTTGTGTATCGGAGGACGCATGACTTTCAACCTTCGTCTCTCCCGAGCCCGTACGGGAGTTGTAGCGATGAGACAAGATAGTAGCTACTAAAAACAATTGGATACTACGAAATTGGGGAGAAAAAGGGGTAAAATAAGTGCATCGACAACGTCATCCCCATAGTGACCGTAAGTACATAACCGAACCAGAAACTATGGAACACTGGCAACATCTGCACCGAGCTAAAGGCTAGAGCTGCCGCTTTCAAGGAGTAGGACAATAATCGGGACATTTAGAAGAACCCCCGCTATGTCCTCAGACAAACCATCAAAGAGGTAATGTTTCAATGCAAGACTAAGACTGAATCCTACTTCACTGGCTATGACACTCTTCGGATGTGGCAGGTCTTGCAAACTATTACGGACTACAAAGGGAAACCCAGCGTCGAGCTGCCCAGTGACGCGAGCCTACCAGACGAGCTAAATGCTTTTTATGCTCGCTTTGAGGCAAGCAACACTGAAGCATGCATGAGAGCACCAGCTGTTCCGGAGGACTCATCACGCTCTCCGTAGCCGATGTGAGAAAAACCTTTAAACAGGTTAACCTTCATAAAACCGCTGGGCCAGACGGATTACCAGGACGTGTACTCAAATCATGCTCACATCAACTGGCAAGTGTTTTCACTGACATTTTCATCCTCTCCTTGACCTGTAATACCTACATGTTTCAAACAGACCTCCATTGTCTCTGTGCCCAAGAAAGTGAAGGTAACCTGCCTAAATGATTATCAAACGTAACACTCATGTCGGTCGCCATGAAGTGCTAGTCATAGCTCACATCAACACCATCATGCTGGAAACGCTAGACCCATTCCAATTCACATACCGCCGCAACAGATCCACAGATGGCAATCTAAAATCGCACTTCATACTGTCCTTTCCCACCTGGACAAAAGGAACACCTGTGTGAGAATGCAGTTCATTGATTTTTGCTCAGCGTTCAACACCATAGTGCCCTCAAAGCTCATCACTAAGCTAAGGACTCTGGGACTAAACACCGACCCTCTGTAATTGGATCTTGGACTTCCTGAAGGGCTGCCCCCTGGTGGTAAGGGTAGGCAACAACACATCTGCCATGCTGATTTGGTTTGGCTTTTTCAAGAGAGGCTTTATTACTGCACCTTTTAGTGAGTTTAGTACACATCTGGTGGATAGAGAGCCGTTTATTATGTTCAACATAGGAGTGCCAAGCACAGGAGGCAGCTCTTTCAGTAGTTTAGTTGGAATAGGGTCCAGTATGCAGCTTGAAGGTTTAGAGGCCATGATTATTTTCATCATTGTGTCAAGAGATATAGGGGACGCTGTCCCCATTAAACGTTTTTATTGTCTCATTGGAGAAGCTACGTCATTTGGATTCAGCGATTAAGTACATGCTAGTTAATGATATCGCTGTACCATCATTCTCCAGTTTGGCCTCCCTGTGTCTCTTGATGAGCAAGCCAGATGGTTCTTAGATTTTGCACTGACTACCGAAAGGTTAATAGTGTGACAACCTGACTGTTACCCACTCCCACGGATGGAAGATTGTGTTGACCAGGTTGATGCTGCCAGGTTTGATTTGCTGAAGTTACTGGCAGGTGCCTTTGTCATCAAGAGCTTGTGAAATATCTGCTTTTATTACTCATTCAGAGTACGGTCATGAGTTTTGGCCTACGCCACGCTCCTGCTACGTTTCAACGTCTTCTGAATGGGGTGTTCTCTGGTCTTGAAAGCTGTGCTGTTTATCTTTTTTTATTTTACCTTTATTTAATCAGGTAGAGCAGTTGAGAAAAAGTTCTCATTTACAACTGCGACCTGGCCAAGATAAAGCAAAGCAGTGCGACAAAACCAACAGCACAGAGTTATACCAACAAACATACAGTCAATAACACAAAAGAAAATAAATGAAAAATAGACAAATCTATGTAGTGTGTGCAAATGTAGAGTAGGGAGGTTGGCAATAAATAGGCCATAGATGTGAAAATAGTTACAATTTAGCATTAATACTGGAGTGATAGATGTGCATATGATGAATGTGCAAGTAGAGATACTGGGTTGCAAAAGAGCAAGAGGGTAAGTAATAATATAGGGATGAGGTAGTCAGGTGTGCTATTTACAGATTGGATTTGTACAGGTGCAGTGATCGGTAAGCAGCTCATACAGCTGATGTTTAAAGTTAGGGAGGGAGATATGAGGCTTCAGAGATTTTTGCAATTCGATCCAGTCATTGGCAGCATTGAACTGGAAAGAAAAGCGGCCAAAGGAAGTGTTGGCTTTGGGGATGACCAGTGCAATATATCTGCTGGAGCGCGTGCTACGGGTGGGTGTTGCTATGGTGACCAGTGTGCTTAAATAAGGCGGGGCTTTACCTAGCAAAGACTTATAGATGACCTGGAGCCAGTGGGTTTGGTGACGGATATGTAGTGTGTCAGGACCCGGTTACGAACCCAGGTCTCCGGAGTGAGAAACAGTCACTTATCCAACTGAGCCACGAATAGTCGGCAGAACCCAGAAGATGAGGCAGACACAGCAGTACTTGAGACGGTGTATTTAATGAAGTAAAAAAGGAAAGTCCTTCAGGCAAACATATAACCCCACAACGTCAAAAGGAATTCCACGAGAACAAAGGTAATCCTCCAAGACAAAAAGTTAAATCCACAAGGTGATAGGTATAGCATGAAAAAGCCTCAAAAGATACTCAAAAATAAATAAACAATAACAAAAACAGAATTCCACAAGCGAGTCCAACGGGAGCAACAAAAGTTCACAGCATACTAGGGCTGGGTGTGAACATACAAACACAGAGCAAAGAACTGAGGAAAACTAAGGGTTTAAGGGGGAAACGAGGCACAGGTGCAAATAATAACAGGGAACAAGGGAAAACAAAAGGGTCAAAAAGCACAATGGGGGCATCTAGTGACCAAAAATCGGAACAACCCTGGCTAAATCCTGACGTAGTGAAGGGCAGCCAACGAGAGCATACAGGTCGCAGTGGTGGGTAGTATATGGGGCTTTGGTGATAAAACGGATTGCACTGTGATAGACTACATTCAGTTTGCTGAGCAGTGTTGGGGGCTATTTTGTAAATGACATCACCGAAGTCAAGGATTGGTAGGATAGTCAGTTTTACGAGGGTATGTTTGGCAGCATGAGTGAAGGATGCTTTGTTGCAAAATAGGAAGCCGATTTCTAGATTTAATTTTGGATTGGAGATGCTTAATGTGAGTCTGGAAGGAGAGTTTACAGTCTAACCAGACACCTAGGTATTTGTAGTTGTCCACATATTCTAAGTCAGGACCATCCAGAGTAGTGATGCTGGATGGGTGGACAGGTGTCGGCAGCGATCGGTTGAAGAGCATGCATTTAGATTTACTTGCATTTAAGAGCAGTTGGAGGCCATGGAAGGAGAGTTGTATGGCATTGAAGTTTGTCTGAAGGTTAGTTAACAGTGTCCAAAGAAGTGTCAGAAGTAAACAGAATGGTGTCGTCTGCGTAGAGGTGGATCAGAGAATCACCAGCAGCAACAGCGACATCATTGATGTATACAGAGAAGAGAGTCGGCCTGAGAATTGAACCCTCTGGCACCCACATAGAGACTGCCAGAGGTCCGGACAACAAGCCCACCGATTTGACACACTGAACCCTATCTGAGAAGTATTTGGTGAACCAGGAGCCTATGTGAAGTCATCCTGCCCCAGTAGTTGTGGCATTACACTTTCCAGAAATTCTTCTTTCGGGGAAATGTTTTGAAAAACTACGAAAAGAAGATTTGACAGGCAACTGAAGTGCTCCATCCCATAAAATGTTTCAATAAGCCCTATATTTGTTTTATTTATTTTTTATTTTCACCTTTATTTAACCAGGTAGGCTAGTTGAGAACAAGTTCTCATTTACAACTGCGACCTGGCCAAGATAAAGCATAGCAGTGTGAACAGACAACAACACAGAGTTACATATGGAGTAAACAATAAACAAGTCAATAACACAGTAGAAAAAAATAAAGTCTATATACATTGTGTGCAAAAGGCATGAGGAGGTAGGCGAATAATTCAAATTTAGCAGATTAATACTGGAGTGATAAATGATCAGATGGTCATGTGCAGGTAGAGATACTTGTGTGCAAAAGAGCAGAAAAGTAAATAAATAAAAACAGTATGGGGATGAGGTAGGTAAATTGGGTGGGCTATTTACCGATGGACTATGTACAGCTGCAGCTATCGGTTAGCTGCTCAGATAGCAGATGTTTAAAGTTGGTGAGGGAGATAAAAGTCTCCAACTTCAACAATTTTTGCAATTCGTTCCAGTCACAGGCAGCTGAAAACTGGAAGGAAAGGCGGCCAAATGAGGTGTTGGCTTTTGATTTTGATTTTGGATTGGAGATGTTTGATATGAGTCTGGAAGGAGAGTTTACAGTCTAGCCAGACACCTCGGTACTTATAGATGTCCACATATTCTAGGTCGGAACCATCCAGGGTTGTGACGCTAGTCGGGCGTGCGGGTGCAGGCAGCGAACGGTTGAAAAGCATGCATTTGGTTTTACTAGTGTTTAAGAGCAGTTGGAGGCCACGGGAGGAGTGTTGTATGGCATTAAAGCTCGTTTGGAGGTTAGATAGCACAGTGTCCAAGGAAGGGCCAGAAGTATACAGAATGGTGTCGTCTGCGTAGAGGTGGATCAGGGAATCGCCCACAGCAAGAGCAACATCATTAATATATACAGAGAAGAGAGTTGGCCCGAGAATTGAACCCTGTGGCACCCCCATAGAGACTGCCAGAGAACCGGACAACATGCCCTACGATTTGACACACTGAACTCTGTCTGCAAAGTAGTTGGTGAACCAGGCACGGCAGTCATCAGAAAAACCGAGGCTACTGAGTCTGCCGATAAGAATATGGTGATTGACAGAGTCGAAAGCCTTGGCCAGGTCGATGAAGATGGCTGCACAGTACTGTCTTTTATCAATGGCGGTTTTGATATCGTTTAGTACCTTGAGCGTGGCTGAGGTGCACCCGTGACCGGCTCAGAAACCAGATTGCACAGCGGAGAAGGTACGGTGGGATTCGAGATGGTCAGTGATCTGTTTGTTGACTTGGCTTTCGAAGACCTTAGATTGGTAGAGCAGGATGGATATAGGTCTGTAACAGTTTGTGTCCAGGGTGTCTCCCCCTTTGAAGAGGGGGAAGACCGCGGCAGCTTTCCAGTCCATGTGATCTCAGACGATATGAAAGAGAGGTTGAACAGGCTGGTAATAGGGGTTATGACAATGGCGGCGGATAGTTTCAGAAATAGAGGGTCCAGATTGTCAAGCCCAGCTGATTTGTACGGGTCCAGGTTTTGCAGCTCTTTCAGAACATCTGCTATCTGGATTTGGGTAAAGGAGAAGCTGGTGAGGCTTGGACGAATAGCTGGGGGTGGTGGGGGGGGGGTGGAGCTGTTGGCCGAGATTGGAGTAGCCAGGAGGAAGGCATGGCCAGCCATTGAGAAATGCTTGTTGAAGTTTTCGATTATCATGGATTTATCGGTGGTGACCGTGTTACCTAGCCTCAGTGCAGTGGGCAGCTGGGAGGAGGTGCTCTTGTTCTCCATGGACTTTACAGTGTCCCAGAACGTTTTGGAGTTAGAGCTACAGGATGCAAATTTCTGCTTGAAAAAGCTGGCCTTTGCTTTCCTGACTGACTGCGTGTATTGGTTCCTGACTTCCCTGAACAGTTGCACATCGCGGGGACTATTCGATGCTATTGCAGTCTGCCACAGGATGTTTTTGTGCTGGTCGAGGGCAGTCAGGTTTGGAGTGAACCAAGGGCTATATCTGTTCTTAGTTCTGCATTTTTTGACGGAGCATGCTTATCTAAGATGGTGAGGATGTTACTTTTAAAGAATGACCAGGCATCCTCAACTGACGGGATGAGGTCAATATCCTTCCAGGATACCCGGGCCAGGTCGATTAGAAAGGCCTGCTTGCAGAAGTGTTTTAGGGAGCGTTTGACAGTGATTAGGGGTGGTCGTTTGACTGCGGACTCGTAGCGGATACAGACAACGAGGCAGTGATCGCTGAGATCCTGTTTGAAGACAGCGGAGGTGTATTTGGAGGGCCAGTTGGTCAGGATAATGTCTATGAGGGTGCCTTTGTTTACAGATTTAGGGTTGTACCTGGTGGATTCCTTGATGATTTGTGTGAGATTGAGGGCATCTAACTTAGATTGTAGGACTGCCAGGGTGTTAAGCATATCCCAGTTTAGGTCACCTAACAGAACAAACTCTGAAGCTAGATGGGGGCGATCAATTCACAAATGATGTTCAGGGCACAGCTGGGAGCTGAGGGGGGTCGGTAGCAGGCGGCAACAGTGAGAGACTTATTTCTGGAGAGATTAATTAAAAAAATTAGAAGTTCGAACTGTTTGGGTATGGACCTGGAAAGTATGACATTACTTTGCAGGCTATCTCTGCAGTAGACTGCAACTCCTCCCCCTTTGGCAGTTCTATCTTGATGGAAAATGTTATAGTTGGGTATGGAAATCTCAGAATTTTCGATTATGTATTTTCTAAGGCTTTTCTTGTGTGATTTCCTCCAGAGTGTAACGCTTCTCCTCTTCGTCTGAGGAGGAGTAGGAAGGATCGGACCAATATGCAGCGTGGTAAGTGTCCATGTTAATTTATTAGAACTGAACACACAAAACAAAATAACAAAGTGAATGAAAGAAACAAAACAGTCCAGTCAGAAAAAATCATAGTGGGAAAACGGGCTGCCTAAGTATGGTTCTCAATCAGAGACAACGATTGACAGCTGCCTCTGATTGGGAACCATACCAGGCCAAAAGCAGAAATACAAAACATAGAACAAAAACATAGAATGCCCACCTCAACTCACGCCCTGACCAACCTAAAACAGAGACCTAAAAAAGGAACTAAGGTCAGGACGTGACACAGAGTTAACCCATTTTCAGCCCTCTCCAAACGTTTGTCCAGTTCAGTCATATTAGCTTTTATATTTTCTGATATTTTCTTCATCTGCTTAGACAGTTTCTCATTATCATTGCAAATTTCTGTTAGTGGTGTCTCTAAACTCACTTTAGTCGATTTGTCAACTACTTGGTCCATGGTCACATTGTTTCGCTGTGTTTGTTTGTCCCTATTTCTAGATCTAGTATTTGCCATAGTATGCACACTGAACCAAAATATAAAACGCAACATGTAACAATTTGAAAGATTTGACTGAGTAACAATTCATATACGGAAATCAGTCAAATGAAATCAATTCATTAGGCCCTAAATATATGGATTTCACGACTGGGAATAATAATATGGGTCTGTTGGTCATAGATATAGTACCTAAAAAAAAAGATGTGTGAATCAGAAAACCAGTCAGAAAACCAGTCAGTATCTGATGTGACCACCATTTGCGTCATACAGCACGACACATTTCCTTCGCACAGATTGGATCAGGCTGTTGATTGTGGCCTGTGGAATGTTGTCTCACTCCTCTTCAATGGCTAGCCCGAAGTTGCTGGATTTTGGTGGGGACTGGAACACACTGTCAACACATCGATCCAGAGCATCCCAAATATGCTCAATGGGTGACATGTCTGGAGAGTATGCAGGCCATGGAAGAACTGGAACATTTTCAGGGCCCAGGGCCCAGGAAAAGATCCTTGCGACATTGGGCCGTGCATTATCATGCAGAAACATGAGGTGTGATGGGGGCGGATGTATGGCACGGCAATGGAACTTAGGATCTCATCATTGTATCTCTGTGGATTCAAATTTCCATCGATAAAATGTAATTGTGTTAGTTGTCCATGACTTACTCCTGCCCACACCATAACGCCACCATGGGGCACTCTGTTCACAATGTTGACATCAGCAAAACACTCGCCCACACAACGCCATACACGCTGCCTGACATCTGCCCGATACGGTTTAAACTGGGATCAATGAAGAGTACACTTCTCCAGCTTGGCAGTGGCAAGAGTGTGCAAAGCTGTCATCAAGGTGAAGGATGGCTACTTTGAAGAATCTAAAATCTAAAATATATTTTAATTTGTTTAACACTTTTTTGTTACTACATGATTCCATATGTGCTATTACATAGTATTAGTGTCTTCACTATTATTCTACAATGTAGAAAATACATAGTAAGAAAAAAGAAAAACCCTTGAATGACTAGATGTGCCCAAACTTTTGACTGGTACTGTGTATTTGTTCAGTCAAGTTATTTCCTATTTCAGAGGCATGTTTACATAAAGAAAGGGAATGCCAAACGGATCACCTTCACCTGACTACCTCCCAGTCACCATACTTGGAATCCTGATTACATAATAGATTGACAGAGTCAGCAACATTGATGGGAATAGGGTAATACACTATTACAGTAATGTTTAGTATTTGGCGCCCATCAGGAGGACTCCACTTCCTGGTTTCCAACAAATACAAAGACCCCACTGGTTTAGGCAATTCCCAGAAGCCTGCATGATAACAATATCCAGAGCACTACTGTAGATGATAGCAACAGCCTTGTAGCTGATGCATTATGCCTGAGACCAAAAGTTTTTCATGACCACATGACTAGTCAAACCTCTGGACCATAACTTCAAACATGAGATATAAAGAAATGTGTTGTTGCCCAGGGGATATTTAGAATAACACAACTCATATGTATAACAAGCACACAGCCGTAAGTAAGTGGGGTCCAGTCTGACAGTAAATGCACTCTTGTTTTCATTTTCTTGCATTGCATTCAATACTCATTAGGGACATTCAGAGGGAGAGAGAGTTATAATTGGTTATAATGCACACACACATACCCTAGCACCAAAACAGGAAGGTCAAAGTGTCACACCCTGATCTGTTTCACCTGTCCTCGTTATTGTCTCCACCCCCTCCAGGTGTCACTTGTTTTCTCCAGTGTATTTATCCCTGTGTTTCCTGTCTCTCTGTGCCAGTTCGTCTTGTATGTCCAAGCCCACCAGCGGTTTTTCCCGTTTTCCTGCTTTGCCTTTTCTCCTTTATCTAGTCCTCCCGGTTTTGACCCTTGCCTGTTCTGGACTCATTACCCAGCTGCCTGTCCATTCTGCCTGCCCTGACCTCGAGCCTGTCTGTCACTCTATATCTCCTGGACTCCTATCTGGTTATGACCTTTTGCCTGTCCACGACCATTCTCTTGCCTATTCCCTTTGGATTTATTCAACATCTTAAACTCGAACTATCTGTCTCCTGTGTCTGCATTTGGGTCTTGCCTAGTGTCATGATACAAAGAAACAAAGACGGGTTCCCAGATGCATTCAGTTGTTTCATGCAACCCCTCCCACAAAACACACACACATCAGTATGCTATAGGCCTGCTCTAGGGTGTACCTAACAGCAATGGAATGCAGTGAGCTTTTACACATCCGGCCTGAGGGGATGGTAATGTGTACTGTACTGAGCTGAACTGTACCATAGTGTGTGTGTGTGTGTGTTTGTGTGTGTGTGTATGTGAAGGTCTGGGAGAGAGAGAGAGAAAGAGGGGGGTCAGGTCAGAGAGAATTTGTGTATGTGAGATCAGAGAGGTGAAAGGTTCCATGTGGGAGAGATTCATGATGAGCTGTGATTAACAGTGTATAGAGTGTGTGTGTGCGTGAGGATCTGGGTGGATTGCTGGCATTGGTATCAAACTGGGGGAGAATTTCTTCACCCTCCCCCCATCCCCCTCTCTTTCTTTCACACGCACGCACATATGCGCACAAGCACGTACACAGTCTGTCTGGCCTAGGTTTGTTTTACTATCCTTATGTGGACCAAACGATTTATTCCCATTCAAAATAAAAACATTTACCTAACCTCTAACCCTAACCCTAACCCTAAACCTCCCATACCTAACCCCTAACCCTAATTGTAACCATTAACCTAACTAAAATATATTTTTTCCTTATGGTGACGAGCTAAATGTCCCAACTTGTCAGAATTTTCCTCGTTTTACTATCCTTGTGAGGACTTCTGGTCCCCACAATGATAGTAAAACCAAACACACACAAGGTTCCCATTCCCTATACGCCTTATGTTTAGTCTGGGGCTCGATTCCAGGAAAGAGGTGCTTTAATTTAGTAGAATTTTTATGACGTGACTGTGTGTGTGTGTGTGTGTGTGTGTGTGTATGTGTGCCTGTGTTTGTGAGAGAGAGAGAGAGAGAGAGAGAGAGGAAAGATGAGAGAGCAGAAACAACAACAACACACTGTGCCCGTGTAATTTATTTGTGTCATTCTGTCTTCTCTTTTTTCTAGTTTCGGTTCCCATTTCCTGTCTTCTTCCCAGTAACCGATGATGAGGAATGTGTGTGTCTGATGAGCAACACAGGCACTACTGACGCACACAGACTACCAAACAATCAGCCTTCCTTCCTAAAACACCCCAAAATAACCCTGAAGCGAGAATACACACACACATGCACGCAGGCACGCACAAACAATCTCACGCTCTCTACACAGGCCGGTTAATAGTGACTAACTTTATATTTCCCTAAAGTATCTGGATAATGGTGATGGACTCTAGGTTATAGTCTATAGCTGAGAGAATTTCTACTTCTCTCTTCCCCTCACAACTACTGGACTGGAACAAAACCCTGCAGGAGGTTAGCACTCCAGGAGGAGGGTTTGGACACCCTACCATTTTACACATTCCACCATGCAGCTGCATGGATATATACAGTAATGTATCCCTAACATCCGGTGCTTGACTCGGACTGAAATACAGTGCCTTGCGAAAGTATTCGGCACCCTTGAACTTTGCGACCTTTTGCCACATTTCAGGCTTCAAACATAAAGATATAAAACTGTATTTTTTTGTGAAGAATCAACAACAAGTGGGACACAATCATGAAGTGGAACGACATTTATTGGATATTACAAACTTTTTTAACAAATCAAAAACTGAAAAATTGGGCGTGCAAAATTATTCAGCCCCCTTAAGTTAATACTTTGTAGCGCCACCTTTTGATGCGATTACAGCTGTAAGTCGCTTGGGGTATGTCTCTATCAGATTTGCAAATCGAGAGACTGAAATTTTTCCCATTCCTCCTTGCAAAACAGCTCGAGCTCAGTGAGGTTGGATGGAGAGCATTTGTGAACAGCAGTTTTCAGTTCTTTCCACAGATTCTCGATTGGATTCAGGTCTGGACTTTGACTTGGCCATTCTAACACCTGGATATGTTTATTTTTGAATCATTCCATTGTAGATTTTGTTTTATGTTTTGGATCATTGTCTTGTTGGAAGACAAATCTCCGTCCCAGTCTCAGGTCTTTTGCAGACTCCATCAGGTTTTCTTCCAGAATGGTCCTGTATTTGGCCCCATCCATCTTCCCATCAATTTTAACCATCTTCCCTGTCCCTGCTGAAGAAAAGCAGGCACAAACCACGATGCTGTCACCACCATGTTTGACAGTGGGGATGGTGTGGTCAGGGTGATGAGCTGTGTTGCTTTTACGCCAAATATAACATTTTGCATTGTTGCCAAAAAGTTCAATTTTGGTTTCATCTGACCAGAGCACCTTCTTCCACATGTTTGGTGTGTCTCCCAGGTGGCTTGTGGCAAACTTTAAACAACACTTTTTATGGATATCTTTATGAAATGGCTTTCTTCTTGCCACTCTTCCATAAAGGCCAGATTTGTGCAATATACGACTGATTGTTGTCCTATGGACAGAGTCTCCCACCTCAGCTGTAGATCTCTGCAGTTCATCCAGAGTGATCATGGGCCTCTTGGCTGCATCTCTGATCAGTCTTCTCCTTGTATGAGCTGAAAGTTTAGAGGGACGGCCAGGTCTTGGTAGATTTGCAGTGGTCTGATACTCCTTCCATTTCAATATTATCGCTTGCACAGTGCTCCTTGGGATGTTTAAAGCTTGGAAAATCTTTTTGTATCCAAATCCGGCTTTAAACTTCTTCACAACAGTATCTCGGACCTGCCTGGTGTGTTCCTTGTTCTTCATGATGCTCTCTGCGCTTTTAACGGACCTCTGAGACTATCACAGTGCAGGTGCATTTATACGGAGACTTGATTACACACAGGTGGATTGTGTTTATCATCATTAGTCATTTAGGTCAACATTGGATCATTCAGAGATCCTCATCAAACTTCTGAAGAGAGTTTGCTGCACTGAAAGTAAAGGGGCTGAATAATTTTGCACGCCCAATTTTTCAGTTTTTGATTTGTTAAAAAAGTTTGAAATATCCAATTAATGTCGTTCCACTTCATGATTGTGTCCCACTTGTTGTTGATTCTTCACAAAAAATACAGTTTTATATCTTTATGTTTGAAGCCTGAAATGTGGCAAAAGGTTGCAAAGTTCAAGGGGGCCGAATACTTTCGCAAGGCACTGTAGGTGCTGGTACTTCATTTGGGTGCCTGTACTGTTTATATTTAGGTGCAGGAGCTCCTCAATACTTTTGAAGCAATATTCTATAAGAGGAACAGAAGCTAAAGCAGTAGAAAATTTGAGGTGTCGGTACCAAAGTCAACAACTGCTAACATCTTGTGTCCTTCCTACAATATCAATACATGGCTGACTCCTTTACATGCCTATACTGTAGCATGTAACAGAGTCCTTATTCAGCTGACCAGGGACTCAAACCCAAATTCAAAACACATCAACTGTGTTTCTATGCTGGCATGCCCAGGAATATGGGGGCCGGTAGGATGAATCCCCCATTTAACTATGAATCTGGACCTCACTATGGGGTTCCAGTAAAGAGTCTTAGTTAGCCGATCAGTTCTGACGGGAAAGCCGTTACGGGAAAGCCGTTTGATTTGCCAATAATCAGTCTCTCAGTTACAGCTGGTTCTGAGAAAGTTGGAGAGGGATTCCAGGAATCTGGACTTACCGTCCGCAACATTCCATCACTCACAGCACAACATCAGCAGAGAGAGAGAGGGAGGGAGAGGGGAGTGGAAGGGGGATGGAGAGAGAGAGGGGATAGAGAGAGTGAGGAGAGAGAGAGGGGTGTACAAAGAGACAGATCAATGTAGACCAAATGGGAAGCATATTCAGTTGGTCATATGCATGCTTTGGTATGCTCCAACAGACATGTAGAGGACTGTACAGCATTTCCATATATAGTGAACAAAAATATAAACACAACATGCAAAAATTTCCAGTTACAGTTCATATAAGGAAATCAGTCAATTGACAAAAATTCATTAGGCCCTAATCTATGGATTTCGATTGACTTGGTAGGGGCGCAGCCATGGGTGGACCTGGGAGGGCATAGGCCCACCCACTGGGGAGCCAGGCCCAGCCAATCAGAATGAGTTTTCCCTCACAAAAAGGCTTTAACACAGACAGAAATACTCCTCAATTTCATCAGCTGTCTCTGGCAGCAGCTTTGGTGGACATTCCTGCAGTCAGCATGCCAATTGTATGCTTCCTCAACTTGAGACATCTGTGGCATTGTGTTTTGTGACAAAACTGCACATTTTAGAGTGGCCTTTTATTGTCCCCAGCACAAGGTGCACCTCTGCAATTATCATGCTGTTTAATCAGCTTCTTGATATGCCAGACCTGTCAGGTGGATGGATTATCTTGGCAAAGAAGAAATGCCCACTAATAGGGATGTAAACAAATATGTGCACCAAATTTGCTAGAAATACGTTTTTTGTGCTTGTGGAAAATTACTGGGATCTTTTGTTTCAGCTCATGAAACATGGAACCAATACGTTACATGTTGTGTTTATATGTTTGTTCAGTTTAGTGTCATTATCAAATGAGACAATCTAACTACTGGTACTGAAATTAGTTTCTCCACCAGTATGTTGGTTTATCACTTATGGTACGCCTGTGGAATGTGTGTGTGTGTGTGTGTGTGTGTGTATTAACCTTCCTATAAGGGTAAATGGTCTGTTCCCCCACACCCTCCTCTTTACTGCGAGGGATGTCATTCATTTCCCTCTCCCCCTAACACACGCACACACACGCACACACACATTGCTGTGGGATGTCATTTGCTCCCAGGACGAGAAACACAGGGTCTGTTTCCAGCAGAGGAGAGAACATCACCTGACCCTCTGAGAGCCAATCAGGGAGCAGTATGGAGACTGAGCCCCCAGTACAGCTGGTTTATAGGTCTCCACTTCAGAGAAGTCACATGACTTACCAGAGAAAGAGAGAGAGTGAGAGAATTGAGAGAGAGAGAGGGGAGGGGGAGAGAGAGGGTGCTAGCTATAGAGAGAGGAGGATTGAAAATGTGTTAAATGGGGGAAAAGGGGACAAGGGGAGAAGAGAGAAAGAGGGGGAGGAAATAGGGAAAGAGGGGGAGAAACAGGGGGTAGATGCTGGAATGTAGAAATGGGTATTTGAAATGACTTTTGTATTCAAATAATATCATGATATTTCTTCAGATATCCGGATAGTTGAAATACATGTGTTTTAAAGATATATATTTGTACTTCAATTGAGACTCGAGAAAGAGAATCGGTGCGCTGCGCTCTGACAGGCTGTGTGTGGCATGGAGGGAGAGAAAGTAGCCAAACTGACTCATGCTAGTTAGAAAAACTTGTTGCTGCCATATATTGTCTATCATACCACCTAGTAGTGCCAACTCAGTGGCCTTCTGGCTAGTGTGTCCATCCTGAGATTGGAAGGTAGTGAGTTCAATCCCTGGCCGAGTCGCACCAAAGACTGTCAAAACAGGACCTGATGAGTCTGCTTGGCTCTCAGCAATAAGGAGATAGATTTGGGGAAAAGGCCCTTTGATAGGCTTGTGTCCTGTCCAGGGGGTGTACTTGTACATCAAGCTGCCTCATACTATAGAAACAGGAGATAGGTTCCTGCCCTATGAGCTATTCTGGCTCGTGCAAGGATACTTACATCTAGCAGTGCCTGTTTTGACTGCATCAAATTGTTGTAAAGAAGCTAGCTAATTGAGACTATTATGCTGCAATCCCTGTCCATTGTCTAGAATTCAAGGTACACTAAACAAGCATGGCTACCACAGCATTCTGCAGCGATACGCCATCCCATCTGGTTTGCGCTTAGTGGGACTATCATTTGTTTTTCAACAGGACAATGACACAACACACCTCCAGGCTGTGTAAGGGCTATTTGACTAAGAAGGAGAGTGATGGAGTGCTGCATCAGGTAACCTGGCCTCCACAATCACCCGACCTCAATCCAATTGAGATGGTTTGGGATAAGTTGGACCGCAGAGTGAAGGAAAAGCAGCCAACAAGTGCTCAGCATAATATGTGGGAACTCCTTCAAGACAGTTGGAAAAGCATTATAGGTGAAGCAGGTTGAGAGAATGCCAAGAGTGTGCAATATTGTATTATATTTATTGAGGAAATGGAATGGGTATGACAAAATAGGGGATTCCGGAGGGGAATGAGAATGGACCGGATCTGTTGGGGTGGTATGCGAATTGGAGTGGGTCTAGGGTTTACAGGATGATGGTGTTGATGTGAGCCATGCTTTTCAAAGCACTTCATGGCTACTGAGGTGAGTGCTACGGGGCGGTAGTCATTTAGGCAAGTTACCTTCACTTTCTTTGGCACAGAGACTATGGTGGTCTGCTTGAAACATGAAGGTATTACAGACTCGGTCAGGGAAAGGTTGAAAATGTCAATGAGGACACTTACAAGTTGGCCCATGCCTGCTCTGAGTGCATGTCTTGGTAATCCATCTGGCCCCACAGCCTTGTTAATGTTGACCTGTTTGAAGGTCTTGCTCACATCGGCTACGGAGAGCTTGATCACACATTCATCCGGAACAGCTGGTGCTCTCATGCATTCTTCAGTGTTGCTTGCCTCGAAGCGAGCATAAAAAGGCATTTAGCTCATCTGATAAGCTTGCGTCACTGGGCAGAGGCTGGGTTTCCCTTGGTAGTCCGTAATAGTTTGCAAGCCCTGCCACATCCGACTAGCATCGGAGCCAGTGTAGTACGATTCAATCTTAGTCCTGTATTAAAAGCTTTGCCTGTTTTATGGTTCGTCTGAGGGCATTGCAGGATTTCTAATAAGAGTCCGGATTAGTGTCCCGCTCTTTGAAAGTGGCAGCTCCTACCCTTAGCTCGGTGCGGATGTTCTCTGTAATTCATGGCTTCTGGTTGAGATTTGTACGTACGGTCACTGTGGGGACGACACCGTCAATGCACTTATTGATGAAGCCGGTGACTGAGGTGGTATACCTCTCAATGCCATTGGATGAATGCCGGAACATATTCCAGCCTATGCAAGCAAAACAATCCTGAAGGTCCACAGACGATGCAATCTCAACCACACTGCACACTGCCCTAACACATCTGGACAAGAGGAATACCTATGTGAGAATGCTGTTCATCGACTACAGCTCGGCATTCAACACCATAGTACCCTCCAAGCTCGTCATCAAGCTCGAGACCCTGGGTCTCGACCCCGCCCTGTGCAACTGGGTACTGGACTTCCTGACGGGCCGCCCCCAGGTGGTGAGGGTAGGTAACAACATCCCCTCCCCGCTGATCCTCAACACTGGGGCCCCACAAGGGTGCGTTCTGAGCCCTCTCCTGTACTCCCTGTTCACCCACGACTGCGTGGCCACGCACGCCTCCAACTCAATCATCAAGTTTGCGGACGACACAACAGTGGTAGGCTTGATTACCAACAACGACGAGACGGCCTACAGGGAGGAGGTGAGGGCCCTCGGAGTGTGGTGTCAGGAAAATAACCTCACACTCAACGTCAACAAAACTAAGGAGATGATTGTGGACTTCAGGAAACAGCAGAGGGAACACCCCCCTATCCACATCGATGGAACAGTAGTGGAGAGAGTAGCAAGTTTTAAGTTCCTCGGCATACACATCACAGACAAACTGAATTGGTCCACTCACACAGACAGCATCGTGAAGAAGGCGCAGCAGCGCCTCTTCAACCTCAGGAGGCTGAAGAAATTCGGCTTGTCACCAAAAGCACTCACAAACTTCTACAGAGGCACAATCGAGAGCATCCTGGCGGGCTGTATCACCGCCTGGTACGGCAACTGCTCCGCCCTCAACCGTAAGGCTCTCCAGAGGGTAGTGAGGTCTGCACAACGCATCATCGGGGGCAAACTACCTGCCCTCCAGGACACCTACACCACCCGATGTTACAGGAAGGCCATAAAGATCATCAAGGACATCTACCACCCGAGCCACTGCCTGTTCACCCCGCTATCATCCAGAAGGCGAGGTCAGTACAGGTGCATCAAAGCTGGGACCGAGAGGCTGAAAAACAGCTTCTATCTCAAGGCCATCAGACTGTTAAACAGCCACCACTAACATTGAGTGGCTGCTGCCTACACACTGACACTGACTCAACTCCAGCCACTTTAATAATGGGAACTGATGGGAAATGTTGTAAATATATCACTAGCCACTTTAAACAATGCTACCTTATATAATGTTACTTACCCTACATTATTTATCTCATATGCATACCTATATACTGTACTCTATATCATCGACTGCATCCTTATGTAATACATGTATCACTAGCCACTTTAACTATGCCACTTTGTTTACATATTCATCTCACATGTATATACTGTACTCGATACCATCTACTGTATCTTGCCTATGCTGCTCTGTACCATCACTCACTCATATATCCTTATGTACATATTCTTTATCCCCTTACACTGTGTATAAAACAGTAGATTAGGAATTGTTAGTTAGATTACTCGTTGGTTATTACTGCATTGTCGGAACTAGAAGCACAAGCATTTCGCTACACTCGCATTAACATCTGCTAACCATGTGTATGTGACAAATAATAAAATTTGATTTGATTTTGATTTGATTTTGATTTGAAGCGTAGCATCCACGTCATCTGACCATATATACTGTATGTTTATATAAATGTACATTCTGCCAGTGTCGGTGTGTGCTAAGTTGAGGGTCTTCAGTTTGAGTGATAGAACCAACGTGAAGCACTAAGAAATGTCATTCTAAATTTGGGTTGGATAAATTATCAATAGTTCTAATTATAATTTGGAAAGGTGAGGCTTCTAGAGACAGAGTGATGCCCCTAAAATGTGAGGGGAGCCACTAGATTGTAGCTTGGGCTAACCTTGCCACAATCTCATTCTTATCAAGGTTGGTGTGAAACTGTTATAAAATGTGTTCTCTATCTTGTGTTCTCTACCTGTGAAAGTCAATATGGTTTCTAGGTGGGGTGGAACACGTGAGAGATTATTGTTCCAGATGAGGGATTGTGGAAACGGACATGTGTTTTGTAACTGATTTGAGCAAGTTTTTAGTATGTTTATAACTGTATAAGTGGGGCAGTTAATGTGTTATGGGTTAGATGGAATGATTTCTGTGCAAATTATTGCAATTATGTATGTGCACTCGTGCAATCATTGGCGACGAATGTTGTACTTTTGTCCCAGATCACTCTTCTAATATGACTAATCTCGCCGAATACATAGCCACTGTTGCTAAGAATAATTCTCCACAACCAGAGTGTACGCTTGCAACTTGGTTGGAATCCCTGTTTGGAAGTTGGGGATCCCAAATTGCCAAATGGGCTGCAGCGTGTGTCTTTTGCTTAGTTGGCCTAATTGTGTACTGTATGTGTGTGTATAAAGGTATAACCTTTATTATGATTACATTATTACTATACTAATTTGATTGTATAACACAGAATTAAAGGTTTGAAAGTGTCTATCTCATTACATTTTTAACAATTATTATCATAGAAGTAATAAACGTTGGTAATGTGGAGGGAAAATGTATGGTCTGGAGGGACAGCCTTGAATTTTACATCTTGTCTCACACAATCATTAGTTACTGAAGATGCTGGATAGAGATATGAGGGGGAGATATCTTGGCAGAATGCCCAGAATAAGTTCTATAAGTTAAGATAGGAGACGTGCCAGTCACATGCAGGAACCAACCTTATGTAGCTTGTCTGTGTAAGCAGTATATAAGATAACTAACAAGACTGCACTGGTAGAGCTCACTTCAGACCGGAACTTTATTTATCTAAGTTTGACTGTGAACTCTCCAGCTTGCTGTTAATAAAGAATGATTCATTTCAGATTGACTTCAGGTGTCCCTGCGGTAATTTCCATGACAGCTTTCAGTTTTTGAAATATTTAGTTCTAGCCTATTACTAGCCACCCATTCTCAAACTGACTGCAGCTCTTTAATACGTGTTGCAGTGATTTCACTTGCTGTGGTAGCTGCATGTATAATGTTCAGTCAACAGCATACAGTCGGAAGTTTACATACACTTAGGTTGGAGTCATTAAAACTAGTTTTTCAAGCACTCCACAAATTCCTTGTTAACAAACTATAGTTTTGGAAAGTCGGATAGGACATCTACTTTGTGCATGACACAAGTACTTTTTCCAACAATTGTTTACAGACTAATTGTTTCACTTATAATTCACTGTATCACAATTTCAGTGGGTCAGAAGTTTACATACACTAAGTTGACTGTGCCTTTAAACAGCTTGGAAAATTCCAGAAAATGATGTCATGGCTTTAGAAGCTTCTGATAGGCTAATTGACACCATTTGAGTCAATTGGAGGTGTACCTGTGGATGTATTTCAAGGCCTACCTTCAAACTCAGTGCATCTCTGCTTCACATCATGGGAAAATCAAGACCCCAGAAGAAAAGTTGGAGACCTCCACAAGTCTGGTTCATCCTTGGGAGCAATTTCCAAACGCCTGAAGGTACCACATTCATCTGTACAAACAATAGTATGCAAGTATAAACACCATGGGTGTCACGTTCGTTGTATGGAGGAGACCAAGGCGCAGCGTGAAAAAAATACATTCTTCTTTTAATTAAACGAAGAACACTTAACAAACTAATAAAATAACAAAACGAATCTGGGTGGGCATCTAACCTCGGTTGCGGCTCTGGTTCTGGACGCCGCCCCCTTCTTTACACTGAGTCCTCGCCGTAGGCCCCGGTCTGGGGACCCTCGCTGCGTGGATCATCACCGGATGTTCCGGACTGGGCACCGTCACTGGAGACCCCGGACTGTGGCCCGTCGTTGGAGGCCCCGGACTGTGGCCCGTCGTTGGAGGTTCCGGACTGTGGCCCATCGTTGGAGGTTCCGGACTGTGGCCCGTCGTCGGAGGTTCCGGACTGTGGCCAGTCGTTGGAGTTTCCGGACTGTGAGCCGTCGTTGGAGGTTCCGGACTGTGGCCCGTCGTTGGAGGTTCCGGACTGTGGCCCGTCGTTGGAGGTCCCGGACTGTGGCCCGTCGATGGAGGTTCCGGTCAGTGAACTGTTGCCGGATGCTCTGGACGGGGTACTGTCGCCAGACGCTCTGGACTGGGTACTGTCGCCGGACGCTCTGGACCCCCAAGGCGCACTGTAGGCCTGGTGCCGGCACTGGTGGTACCGGGCTGGGGACATGCACCTCAGGATGAGTGCGAGGAGCAGGAACAGGGCGTACTGGACTGCTGAGGCGCACTATAGGTCTGGTGCATGGTGCCGGCACTGGTGGTACCTTGCTGGGGACACGCACCTCAGGGCGAGTGCGAGGAGCAGGAACAGGGCGTACTGGACCCTGGAGGTGCACTGGAGGCCTGGTGCGTGGTGCCGGAACTGGTGGTACCGGGCTGGTGACACGCACCCCAGGGTGAGTGCGGGGAGGAGGAACAGGGCGTACTGGACCCTGGAGGTGCACTGGAGGCTTGGTGCGTGGTGCCGGAACTGGTGATAACCGGTCTGGGGACACGCACCTCAGGGCGAGTGCAGGGAGGAGGAACAGGGCATACTGGGCTCTGGAGGCGCACAGGAAGCCTGGTGCGTGGTGTTGGCACTGGTGGTACTGAGGGCAAGTGCGGGAGGAGTCACAGGATACACTGGACCGTGGAGACGCATTGGAGATCCAGAATATAGAGCTGGCTCAATACGTCCTGACTGGATGCCCATTCTAGCCCAGCAAATGCGAGGAGTTGGAATAGAGCGCACCGGGCTAGAATAGTGCACTGGAGACACCTTGCGCTCTACCGCATAACACGGTGCCTGACCAGCAACATGCTCCCCACAGAAAGCACGAGGAGTTAGCTCAGGTCTCCTACCTGACTCAGCCAATCTCCTCATGTGCCCCCCCCTAAAAAATAATATTGGGGATGCCTCTCGGGCTTCCGTGCTTGCCGTGTACCTTCATATCGTCGCCGTTCCTCTATTCTCTGGTATTTTTCCTCGTAGTATCACCGTTCCGCTTTTGCTGCCTCTAACTCCTCCTTAGGACAGCGATACTCCCCCGGCTGTGTCCAGGGTCCTGCTCCATCTAATATCTCCTCCCAGGTCCATCTCCCCATTAAGCGCTGTTCCTCCTTTTCACGCTGCTTGGTCCTGGTTTGGTGGGTTATTCTGTCACGTTCGTTGTAATGATGAGACCAAGGCGCAGCATGATAAGAATACATTCTTCTTTAAATTAAGCGAACAACACTTAACAAACTAACAAAATAACAAAATGAACTTGAAGCTACAATAACAAGTGCTGACAGGCAACTACACATAGACAATAACCCACATAATAACCAAGGAATATGGCGACCTAAATATGGTCCCCAATCAGAGACAACAATAAACAGCTGCCTCTGATTGGGAACCAAGGCAACCATAGACATATAAACACCTAGATATACAACAACCCCAAGACATACAAAACCCCTAGCCAATACAAAACTACACAAACCACCCTCGTCACACCCTGACCTAACCAAAATAATAAGAAAACAAAGATAACTAAGGGCAGGGCGTGACAATGGGACCACGCAGCCATCATACGCTCAGGAAGTAGACGCGTTCTGTCTCCTGGAGAATGAACGTACTTTGGTGCGAAAAGTGCAAATCAATCCCAGAACAACAGCAAAGGATCTTGTGAAGATGCTGGAGGAAACAGGTACAAAAGTATCTACAGTGGGGCAAAAAAGTATTTAGTCAGCCACCAATTGTGCAAGTTCTCCCACTTAAAAAGATGAGAGGCCTGTAATTTTCATCATAGGTACACTTCAACTATGACAGACAAAATGAGAAAAAAAATCCAGAAAATCACATTGTAGGATTTTTAATGAATTTATTTTCAGATTATGGTGGAAAATAAGTATTTCACATTTCTGACATTTCACATTCTTAAAATAAAGTGGTGATCCTAACTGAGTTTACATGTTTTTGGCTAAGGTGTATGTAAACTTCCAAATTCAACTGTACATAGACACAGGCTTTACTCAGTGCCAGTGGCAGGTCATTAGTAAAGATTTTAAAATGTAAGGGGCCTAGACAACTGCCCTGAATGCCCGATTCTACCTGGATTATGTTGGAGAGGCTTAAATTAAAGAAACACCCTCTGTGTTCTATTAGACAGGTATATCGCGATCCACGATACAGCAGAGGATGTAAAGCCATAACACATACATTTTTTCCAGCAGCAGATTATGGTTGATAATGTCAAAAGCAAAACCATACATGTTGAATGCCCTTCCCTGTAAGCATGCTGAAAGTCAGTTGTTAATTTATTTTCTGTGAAATACTCAGGTGAAAAAAAAAATTCTCCAAAGGTTTACTAAGGGTTGGTAGCAGGCTTATTGGTCGGCTGCTTGAGCCTGTAAAGGGTGCTTTGGTGTTCTTGGGTAGCTGACACAACTCCCACCGAAGGTGGCTCCCCTGCCTGTTCGGGCGCCGTTCGGCGGTCGCCGTCACCGGTCTACTAGCTGCCACCGATCCCCTTTTCCTTTTCTGTTTGTTATATCTTATTGGTTGCACCTGTCTCTTATTTTGTTTTGATTCAGGACTATTTAAGCCTTTTAGGCCTGCCTGTTTTTATGCGGGCTTGTTTTCAGTCAGTCGAGGTTGTTGTGTGTCGTGTTCCTGTCTGTTTGGGCCCTGTGTTGGGTAGGACAATTTTGATTATTTCCCTGTAGCTATGGAGTCAGCAGGAGCAGCTGCACCCCCTCTCCCATCCATGGAGGAGCGAGTCCTCCATCATACGGCCATTCTCCACCGAATTGGGTCATCAATGGACCAAATGATGGAGAGAATGGACCGATGGGAGAGGAGTGGCCTCCCTACCTCACCTCCAGCTCCTCCCCCACCAGCATCACCTACCCCTCCTGCGGCGTCCGGATCCAGTGCTCTGCGTCTGGCGCTCCCCAAGGAGTACGATGGAACGGCGGCTAGGTGTCAGGGGTTCTTACTATAGCTTGAGCTGTATCTGGCTACCATTCGTCCGACTCCCTCGGGGGAGGAGAGCGTGAGCGTCCTCGTCTCCTGTCTGACGGGTCGAGCCCTGGAGTGGGCCAACGCAGTGTGGAATGGCCCAGACTCGGTGAGGGACCACTACCCCGAGTTCACCCACCGGTTCCGGGCAGTGTTCGACCACCCACCAGAAGGCCGAGCGGCGGGTGAACGGCTTTTTCACCTGCAACAGGAGACGAGGAGTACCCAGGACTTTGCACTGGAGTTCCAGACCTTGGCCGCTGGAGCGGGGTGGAACGACAGGGCCCTGATGGACCACTATCGTTGTAGCCTCCGGGAGGACGTCCGCAGGGAACTAGCTTGACGGAACACCACCCTTTCCCTCGACGAACTCATTGATATGTTGATACGACTGGACAACCTGCTGGCTGCCCGCGGGTGTCCAGAACGGGCCCTGTTAGTTCCACCTCCTGGCCCTCCCGCTCCAATCCCTATGGATTTCAGGCGCAGCTGGGAACTTTATGGATCGTGGACTCGTGTTAAAGCTAGGGATTCCCCTGGTGCCGCTAGACCAACCCTTCCCCGTGCACTCCTTAGATAGCCGACCATTAGGGTCAGGGAGGCTACGGTTCCACTGGACATGGTAACGCAGGGGGATCATAAGGAGCGGATTACTCTCTTCCGTATTGATTCTTCTGCATTTCCAGTGGTGCTGGGGATTCCCTGACTGGCTATGACACCGAGGAGCGGTCCATCGATCCTACTCCCATCCTTCCAGTTTCATGTCTGGTAGCACCGGTGGTATGGGAGGTGGACGCGGAAATCGAGCGGGCGTTACAGTTGGAACCTGCACCTCCTCAGTGTCCAGCAGGTGTTCAGTATGTGCCGCTTGGTGTTTGTATGTAAACTTCCAAATTCAACTGTACATAGACACACAGGCTTTACTCAGTGCCAGTGACAGGTCATTAGTAAAGATTTTAAAAAGTAAGGGGCCTAGACAACTGCCCTGAATGCCCGATTCTACCTGGATTATGTTGGAGAGGCTTAAATTAAAGAAACACCCCCTGTGTTCTATTAGACAGGTATATCTCGATCCACGATACAGCAGGGGATGTAAAGCCATAACACATACATTTTTTCCAGCAGCAGATTATGGTTGATAATGTCAAAAGCAAAACCATACATGTTGAATGCCCTTCCCTGTAAGCATGCTGAAAGTCAGTTGTTAATTTGTTTTCTGTGAAATACTCAGGTGAAACAATTTTTTTCTCCAAAAGTTTACTAAGGGTTGGTAGCAGGCTTATTGGTCGGCTGCTTGAGCCTGTAAATGGTGCTTTGGTATTCTTGGGTAGCTGTCACAACTCCCACCGAAGGTGGCTCCCCTGCCTGTTCGGGCGCCGTTCGGCGGTCGCCGGTCTACTAGCTGCCACCGATCCCCTTTTCCTTTTTCCCCTTTTCAGTCAGTCGAGGTTGTTGTGTGTCGTGTTCCTGTCAGTTTGTGCCCTGTGTTGGGGAGGACAATTTTTGATTATTTGCCTGTTGTTTTTGGCGTTAATATTGGAGGCCAAAATAAAGTCTGGGTTCCCCATTATCCTCTGCTCTCTGCACTTGACTCCTCACCCACCACTCCAGGCTTTGTGACAGTAGCGGACTGACTATTGCTTCCCTCCAGGCCTGAGGGCAAACACTTTCCTGTAGGCTTAGATTGAAGAGATGGCAAATAGGAGTGGCAATGTAGTCGGCTATCTTCCTAATTTTCCATCCATGTTGTCAGACCCAGGTGATAGATAACAGAGAGAATAAAGTAGATGGCATGGGTCAAACGTCTGATTTATGACCCTATGTCCGGATGACGTGTACATGCCTGTTACGAATTCCTTTTGGCCCGACAGTCTAGGGGGGATGGTAATGAGACCCCTAACATAACTCAGGAAAATTATAATAGTGACAAAGTAAAAGTGTGAACGAAATAACCAGGACAACTGAAATCTACCATCAAACTCAAGGTTTATTTGAAAACACACGGTAATGGGGGAGAGCAGGAAAAGGGGCTGAGCTGGACCCAAGGAAAGAAACAAAAAAACACCCCTAGACTAGCCTACTTTAACAACAGCTAACTAACTAACCAAAAATACAGTGGGTGGTCCGCCCAGTTCCAACTAGTGTATTTAACAAAGTCTACCTATGGGTAGTGTATGCCCATGGGCAACTTGTCTTGGTTTTCCCTTTTCCCACCAGCAAACAAACACAAACACCATAACCAAAAACAATACTCACAGGTGAGGACAAAGTGCTATGGAGGTGGGCAAACAAAAGAGAGGTTAATACACAAAGAGAGAGTGAAACACAGAGATCTACAGACATGGCATTACAGAGAGATTGAGCTCTAGAGCAAACAACTGACACGGTTTTTAAACCAAGGGAAATGAACTGTGATAGGGTAGGAAACAGGAGGAGGTGTGTCTTCTGATTGATTATTGGATTGGTGACTGATTGGGGAGTGATGATTTTTGCATCTGGGCCAGGACATCCTGTTCCTGTTGTCACGTGTTAGAGGGTGTGTTATTTTATATCTTTATTGCATCTATTCCTTTGAAGTTGTCATGATGATTGATATGTAGGGACCTGGTTGAACTGGGGGGGATGTGTTTGAACATTTCAAAGAGGATGACCCCACACCCACCCTATTTTATTGCCCTTAGGGTTGTTGTCTATGAAGTAGGAATGTCCGGGGGGTTGTATTTGTGGCAGCCGCATTATAAATAAAGCCCAGAACGAGACATGCGGCCCCAGAACACTAAACAAGATTTTAAAAATAAAGATGTATTTTGTGATCAGTGGCAGTAATGACTGTAACAATGGAAGCAGGACCGCGGCTGAAACATAGAGAAAGGGCCAAGTATAAAGCCACAATATACGATGCGCCAAAAAAGCGGTTTCTAAGTGTGTATAGAACCCAAGTAACGCCCGCAAATGCGCTGAAAGATCAAGTGATGATGTCTAATGGACAGCAATGGGGGTATCAGTTTGATTACCTGGCCTGTAGAGTGAAACTCTATACTGTAGCCGAAGGAGAAGAATATACAGACCAGACTTTAGGAGTGGACTACGGGCTTGAAGACTGGCCGGTTTTTCGCAAGGTTGTGTGTCCCGAACTGAGAGTTATCAAAAAGGGGTATAGCTTGTTCACTGCTACCAGACCCGTTGGGAAGGTACCCCTGGCTCCTCAGGAAGAGTATTTCACAGGGTGAAAATACAAAGAAAGAAATGGACTTGCATGTGGATGCATGGAGTTCTATATCAGCAACGAGGAAACCCGCAACCAAAACATTCGTGATGGTGGCCTGACTGGTGCTTATTCCTTTTAAAAGTTGGGATCTAATGGAATTGAAAATGTTAGAGTTGTTGGACGCTCTTTTTGTACAGAGCCAACAGCGGCAGAGCATTGCTCATCCGAGGAAGTGCATAATATATACAAATCCTGAGGATTATGATTCAAACGAACACCAAGAAGGTACATCCTCAGAAGGGTCAGCCCCCGAAGAAAACTAAGTATGTGGCTGCGTTAACCACGCCCTGATACCCAAAGGACTGGTTCAACAATAAAAGGAGGGGCTTCATGCCTCCAGTTCTTCATTTCAGCACATACCACAAGGATTTCCATACAACATACCAGGACTCCGATACGTCATGGGGGCCAGACCCGAAGGACTCTCTACCTCACAGCCCACCATTCTACTCCCCCCAGGCAAGACCCATGACACCCCCTACATGTACACAGCCTGAGGATGTGTTTGATGGGTGGTCAGTACTATTTTTGTGGACACCATCAAGGCCTCTGTAGCCGCACTTTTAGATGTGGTGATTGGAGAGTATATAAGAAAAAAATGCATTAGTTGTGAGATCAATCACCCCATCCAGCGCCGTCATCTGTGCCTATATGAGCCCCCAAGATACTACTTCTTTAACCATTTTGAGAAGCTGGTGAAAAGTCTGTGGTCCTGCAGGTTTATACCATCGCTGGCCAGAGCCCTGGAGTCTATGGGTCTTGTGCCGTCTATTCCCAGAGTTTACGGGGTAACCGAGGCTTTCCTACATGAACTGAAGGAGGCGATCTACATCCACGAGAAACTCAAAGAAATACGACACACCCTGGTGGATGACAACAAATACAGGGAAGCTGTGGTGGCTGAAGTGATGACTTTCTGGCTCAATAAACCCCAAGAGACCGAGTGACAATACATATTTGTTATTTAGATGTAAAGCAATGGACAACTATATGCATACGATGTTAGAGAGAAAAAATACATTTTTTTCTTTTGAGAGAATTTATAAATGTTATGCATCAAATTATTGAAAATAAAGTGAACAATGTATCGTTCTACACAACACACAATGCCTGGGCTAATGTAGAGCGTGTGCTAAAAATGGAGCAAATCATGAATCATGTACGACATTCGGGCGAGAGTCTACAATGGACACAACTGGTATCCCATCTTGTGGATGATTCTGAAGAACTAGAAACAACTTTGTTTAAAATGTTACTTTATTTGTTTGAAACACAATTTAATTGTAACATGTATCATATTTGTTGTTTATATACTTGTATAGCGGATGTGTGTGTTTTAAAAATTCAGCGACACAAGCCTGTAAATCTAAACCAAAAACACAGGGTGTTGCATGCTGGGATCGTTGAGAAAACGGGGACAAGTATCCTGCAACGAATCCTGAATTGTCTGTATATGTAATACTTGATGTTTGCAAAAAAAAAAATCAAAATCAAAATTAAATGAACCGTTGTCGTTATTTGAAAGTGGCTCATTAACGCTTTTGTACCTCAGAGAGGCAAGAAGGATGACGGAGCAGATGTTGAAAAACATTTATTATAACCCCTCTAACCCCGGGTCTTATGGGGGTAAGGAGCGTTTACAGAGAGCTATAGCCGAAGAAACAGGTAGCCGGTTAAGCGCTGCTAAAGTGAATGAGTGGTTAGCCGAGCAGGATGCTCATACTCTCCATAAACCTGTACGAAAACAATTTCCAATAGAGTTTTTTCTACTCATCCCTTGTCCCAATTTCAGGCGGATCTATGTGACATGCAGGCCCTTGCAGCTAAAAATTATGGAAATCACTACATGCTAACGGTTATAGATATTTTCTCTAAAATAGCATTTGTAAGGGTCTTAAAAAATAAGAGCGGGGCAGAGGTGACCCGGGCCTTTGACTATCTTGAAGGAAGGAGGAGCCCCCAAGAAAGTGCAGACTGATGGCGGAAAATTATCTTTTAATAATACTTTTCAGAAACTCATGAAGAAGCACAATATAGTAAATTTTGCTACAGGCTCGGATTTGAAAGCTTCAGTTGTTGAATGCTTTAACAGAACTCGGAAGGAGCGGATGTGGCGATATTTTACAGCTCACAACACGCATAGATATATCGATATAGTTCAAGATTTAGTAAAGGGGTACAACAACAGCTACCATAAGAGTATATTGATGAAGCCCTCCGAGGTCTCTTCAGAAAACTCTTTTCAAGTCTTTAAAAATCTGTACAGTTTGTTCCCCCTTCGCCGTAAGAAAAAAAAAGATTTTAAATTCATAGTGGGGGACTTGGTGCGTATTTCCAAGTTGAGGGGTGTTTTCGACAAAAAATATGAGCAAGGTTACAGCGATGAGGTGTAACCGCGCATACCGCGCAAACCCCCGGTCTACACATTAAAAGATTACGACGGGGAGCGTATAGAGGGGAATCTTTTTATGAGAAGGAATTACAGAAGGTACAGTTGGGTAAAGACGAAGTCTTTCCCGTGGAGGAGATTCTAGATCAAAAGAGAGAAAAGGGTAAAAATGGGTGCTGGTCCGCTGGAAAAACTGGCCCCAAAAGTTCAACAGTTGGGTGTTAGAGCACGATGTGGTGGAGGCATCAGGGGTTAACTTAAACCCTCATGCATGATAAATACACCATCATTCACCATCACAGCGGCTTCTACCTGACTCTCTCCAGTAATGCGTCTGCACATATATATCGTAATAACCAAAATTTGAATTATACAACCAATTTTCCAAAGCCTATAGAGTTCAGCGAGATTACATACCCCCATAGTTGGTATAATATTAAAGATAAGGACCGTGATTTTTATTGCAAAAGGATATTGGAACCTGCGAAACTTATTAAGCTTAAAAAAGGGTTCTATAGAACCGTCGACAGGATCGTCTCAGAGTTGAATGAACTCCTAACCCAGAACAATATGGAAATACTCTTGATCTACAACACTATACATAAACATGTACAAATCTCAGGGGATGCTGGTGGGGGTATAAAGAAGCCTGATAATATTGTGTGGTGTTATTCGTGTTATCAACCTTTGTATGATGAATTGTTGAAGAAAATAAAAATCAAGTTTGTTGAAGGAATACCTGATGAACTTCTCCCTCATAAAAACAATTGCTGGTTTTGGACGATATGCTATCTGCAGGTAGCGAACATCCCGAAATTGCACAAGCTTTTACCCAATATACTCATCATAGAAACCTGTCCGTGCTTTACTTGGTGCAGAATGTGTTTCACCAAGGTAAAAATAGTTGTACCATTAGTTTGAACGCCAATTACACGGTTTTGTTCAAAAACCCTAGAGACAAACTACAAATTAACACTCTAGCTCAGCAGATGTACCCGGAGAGGAAATCCTACTTCATGGAGAGCTATGAGGACGCTACCAAAGCACCATTTTCTAATTTAATCGTGAATTTAAAAGCAAATACTCCAGAACACCTGAGGCTTCGAACCGGTTTGTTCCCATGGGAGTGGCCGGCTGCGTACATTCCTAAAAGGTATCCGCTAAGGTCTCTGCATTTAAAAAGAAACCTGCCCCTTTTGAGAAGCCTAGTTGGGGCTACAGCTAAAGAACGGAAGGCCATCTTGGGTCTCTGTTCTTCAGATCTCATATTATCCCTATGTGAGATTGCTTTGAATCTTCTCAAAGGACGCATTCCACTCACCCTGACCCAATTGAAAAAATTAAAGAGACAAAAGACCGTGATCAAACACTTTGCCAATAAAAGGGCCAGTCTTCAAAAGAAAAGACATAGCATACAACAGTCTGGGGGTTTTCTTCTTCCTTTACTAAGTATAGCCGTGCCCTTCATCACAACGTGGGGGTTGAACACAGAGTGTGATGGCCAATAAAATGTACTTGGTGCCACAACAAGAGTTGAATAAACTTAAAAACAAACAAATGCAGGGTCCTGAAAATATCAGACAAACAGCGGGAAATGATTTGGATACGACCATGAAGGATATTTTGAATCAAAAAGGATTGAAACCTAATGATAAGGTCCAAAAATACACAAACCTCTTGCAAAGGTATTTGGCCTAGGTAAAACAAGGTGAGAGAGAGACCAACCATTTAACGCTTTCCCTACCGGACCCTTTAAAAGATGACGAGCCTAGCGAGAGCCAAGCTCCTGTAATGCCTGTACCTGCGATCTTACCGGCTGAAGATCAAATGCCTGTTGAAGATAAAGTTATGCAGGACATGTTGACCCCATGTTCCGGCACGTAACAGGAAAAATGTTAGATACATTATGAACAAGATAAAAGACTCAAAGGGGACCGCTACTTGGAATGACCAAGGAGAGTTTATCCTTCAGGGCGCTGTTGTCTGGGGTTCACATATGCTTGACTGGCTTAAAAGTACCACGGCTGCTTTTGATATTTTCAAACAAAACAAGCTACAACGTTATCACTACTTCTTAAATCATCATTGTAAAGAGACATAACATCTTCAAAATAAACTCCCCGGGCTCTTTGGCATAGGTAGAATATACAGTGGTGACCGCATGTAGTGGAAAGGTTATCTTGCACTTGTTTAATGCTGTAGTATATCTCTGATCCATTTTTGGCCAAAGGTTCTTTAATAGATTTGGGGAAATGTGAAAAAATGGGTGGAAAGCCATAGGAATCAAAAACAGTTGAGATTTTTCTTCCTCCGTCTTCTAATGTCACAGCTAGCCAATGTTCACCCGGCATGTGTTTAGGATGGGTATTGACAATAAACATGGCTGGCCGCTCCGGCCATTTCTCAATAGGTAATTCATCCCAAGCCAACACTCCACAAAATTGTTTTCCAATCAATCGGATTATGAGCTCTTCCAACTTTTGGGTATTCATGTCTTTGCTCAACGATCCTTAATAATAATCCACTAAAACCTGTCTTCGGGCATTCACTTCCAAGATTGAATCAGAGCATGCATAAACAATCCTGCTAACGGTACAGGCTAAAGGTGTACGGAAACGCATTTCCAGCCTGAGGTTACCTTTGGACACCACAGACAGATTTCCTGAGGTGTCATCATCAGGTGATACATTGAAAGCATACAATGTGTAACCCTCTGCAAAATCATTTCTGTCAATAGGTAAAGAGAGATCTTTTAGATGCCTCCCGGTAGCCAGGAATAGATTGTAAAATTCTCGCACAGATATGTTGTTATTAAATTGCGGTTGGAAAGCCTTAGCAGGTTCTACTGCCCACAGGCATGCTAAAGGTTTTCATGGTAATTCTTTGGATATGGTAAAGGGCATTTCTTTTCATCAAAGCCTGTGAGGGACCCAGACGAACTGCCGGAGATACAGATACTTTTTTAATAAAAGCGTTGCCCCCAACACTTCTAAACTAAAGTCCCCGTCCTGGGCAGACATCTGGCAAAACTCATCCTTGGCCCTGGTTAATTTTATTCTTAAATCAACCGAATTTAAGAGTAAATATAAGAATTTAAGAGTAAACGTTCTTGAGAGAAAAGAGGTTTGTGTATTTTCTTGAGAGAAAATGTCAGAGTGTATAGGCCCTAGCAAATTAAACTCTCGAGATTCGGCACAGTAGCCTCCAGTCCTTTGTTTGCACAAGTGGAAGGGTCTGTCGATTCCATAGAGACTCCTGCAGTATCCTTGCTAAACAGCCCGGCGGCTGAATTGTGTCTTGAGAGTGTCTGCTCTGCACCATCACTCATTCATATCTTTATGTACATATTCTTTATCCCCTTACACTGTGTATAAGAAATTAGTTTTGGAATTGTTAGTTAGATTACTTGTTGGTTATTACTGCATTGTCGGAACTGGAAGCACAAGCATTTCGCATTTAGCACTACACTCGCATTAACATCTGCTAACCATGTGTATGTGACAAATAAAATTTGATTTGATTTGATTTTGAAAAAAAGAGTGTCTTCGGAGTAGTTGAGTAAACACTCCATGATGGCCCTATAAGGGTATGTGGCACTGCTTTGACTGATTAGGCGTTCAACCAAAGCCACATCCACTTGGGAGAAGATGGTGGCCACTGGGTAATTAATGAGACTCACTTTAGGGCCTCCTGGGTGGCGCAGTGGTTAAGGGCGCTGTATTGCAGCACCAGCTGCACCATCAGACACTCTGGGTTCGCACCCAGGCTCTGCCTTAACCGGCCACAACCGGGAGGCCCATGGGGCTACAATTGGGAGGCCCATGGGGCCACAGCATCATCTGGGTTAGGGAGGGTTTGGCCAGTAGGGAAATCCTTGTCTCATTACGCACCAGTGACTCCTGTGGCGGGCTGGGCACAGTGCACACTAACCAAGGTTGCCAGGTTTACGGTGTTTCCTCCGACACCACTTCTGGGTTGGATGGCACTGTGTTAAGAAGCAGTGCGGCTTGGTTGGGTTGTGTATCAGAGGACGCATGACTTTCAACCTTTGTCTCTCCCGAGCCCGTACAGGAGTTGTAGTGATGAGACAAGATAGTAGCTACTAAACAATTGGAGACCATATCAATTTTTTTTTTTTTTTGGCATGGTCTGCAATATTAGCACCGTCTCTCTTGGTCACATTTAGACGTAAATGCACCAAGGTGTTGTTGAGGTCCAGATAGTTGTTACCGTGGCCTGGTAAATTCTATAGGACCGTTGTCTGTAATGGCAGAGAGTGGGGCTATCTCCACATAGCTGGACCTCTCCATTAAATGCTGTGTTACGGGGGCCGTGAAAAGATTGAGCTCTGTCTTTATAGCTTCAGAGGACATGCGGTGTAAAAGAGCCATGTGGCTTGTTCTTTTAGAAAATACTTCTGAGTATTATTTTTGTCGTTTTTGGTCCAGACCTCCTCACTTTACCAGTCTTTGACTTACTGTGTTTATTTTAGCGGTTAACCTCCACTTTTTAGGGGCAGGCCTGCACCTTATTCTTGCTTACAGGTACGTAGTGTGGCTTGTCATAGTGACTATATCGCCATCCTTTCCGTCTATATGAACTGTTCTCAGGAGGGGCACACAATTGTCTCCGACCCTTTGATAGGATATTGCCACGTTCTGACCTTAGTTCCTTTGATTTAGTATGGTCAGGGCGTGAGTTGGGTTGGGCAGTCTATGTTCTTTATTCTATAATTTGGGATTTCTGTGTTTGGCCTGGTATGGTTCTCAATCAGAGGCAGCTGTCAATCGTTGTCCCTGATTGAGAACCATACTTAGGTAGCCTGGTTTCACCTTTGAGTTGTGGGCGATTATTTTTCCGTTTCAGTGTTTGCAACCATTCGGGACTGTTTCGGTTTTCATTTTGATTATCTTGTTCTTTTGTATTTTGTATTCATTTTCCATTAAAATACATTATGGATACATACCACACTGCATTTTGGTCCTCCGATCCTTCCTACTACTCCTCCTCCTCAGAGGAAGAAGAAACCCATTACAGATATGTCGGAATACACAAATATGTTGTAAAATCCTGCATGTATATCATTTATGGGAGTCATTTATCTTTCACATATGTCCATTTATTGGGACCCATCCCCAACATGTAGGCTAAATTACCGCTGGTCTTTATACCCCCACCAGCATCCCCTGAGATTTGTACACGTTTATGTATAGGGTTGTAGATCAAGAGTATTTCCATATTGTTCTGGGTTAAGAGTTCATTCAACTCTGAGACCATCCTGTCGACGGTTCTATAGAACCCTTTTTTAAGCTTAATAAGTTTCGCAGGTTCCAATATCCTTTTGCAATAAAAATCACGGTCCTTATCTTTGATATTATATCAACTATGGGAGTATGTAATTTCGCTGAGACCTACTTCCCAGGCCTCTGATAACTCTATAGGCTTTGGAAAATTGGTTGTATAATTCGAATTTTGGTTCTTAAGATATATGTGCAGACGCATTACTGGGGAGAGTCAGGTAGAAGCTGCTGTGTTCCATGATGCACTTTTGTGTACACACAAATTATGGTGTATTTATCATGCATGAGGGTTTAAGTTAACCCCTGATGCCTCCACCACATCGTGCTCTAATACCCAACTGTTAAACTTTTGGGGCCAGTTTCTTCCAGCGGACCAGCACCCATTTTTTACCCTTTTCTCTCTTTTAATCTAGAATTTCCTCCACGTGAAATACTGTCTTTACCCAACTGTACCTTCTGTAATTCCTTCTCATAAAAAGATCCCCGTCATAATATTTTAATTTGTAGACGGGGGTATGCACGGCAGACACTCGGTAACGGTGAACACCTCATCGCTGTAACCTTGCTCATATTTTTGGTCGAAAACACCTCAACTTGGAAATACGCACAAAGTCCCCCACTATGAATTTGAAATATTTTTTTTCTTACGAAAGGGGAACAAACTATATAGATTTTTAAAGACTTGAAAAGAGTTTTCTGAAGAGACCTCGGAGGGCTTCATCCATATACTCTTATGGTAGCTGTTGTACCCCTTTACTAAATCTTGAACTATATCAATACATCTATGCGTATTGTGAGCTGTAAAATATCGCCACATCCTCTCCTTCAGCGTTCAACAACTGAAGCTTTCAAATCCGAGCCTGTAGCAAAATGTACTATATTGTGCTTCTTCGAGTTTTTGAAAAGTATTAAAAAAATAATTTCCCCCCGTCAGTCTGCACTTTCTTGGGGGCTCCTCCTTCCTTCAAGATAGAGTCAAAGGCCCGGGTCACCTCTGCCCCGCTCTTATTTAAGACCCTTACAAATGCTATTTTAGAGAAAACATCTATAACCGTTAGCATGTAGCGATTTCCATAATTTTTATCTGCAAGGGCCTGCATGTCATATAGATCCACCTGAAATTGGGACAAGGGATGAGTAGAAAAAACTCTATTGGAAATTGTTTTCGTACAGGTTTTATGTATAGTATGAGCATCCTGCTCGGCTAACCACTCATTCACTTTAGCAGCGCTTAACCGGCTACCTGTTTCTTCGGCTATAGCTCTCTGTAAACGCTCCTTACCCCCATAAGACCCGGGGTTAGAGGGGTTATAATAAATGTTTTTCAACATCTGCTCCGTCATCCTTCTTGCCTCTCTGAGGTACAAAAGCGTTAATGAGCCACTTTCAAATAACAACAATTTTTTTTTTTTTTTTTTGTTGCAAACATCAAGTATTACGTATACAGACAATTCAGGATTCGTTGCAGGATCAACGATCCCAGCATGCAACACCCTGTATTTTTGAAAGAGGAGGGAGGGAAGCGCTAAAGGTACACAACAGTACATTTTGGTAGATAGAAGGTGCTCTTTGGTAAAAGGGGTAAGTTGGTCAGCAAAAAGAAAGGAGGACCAAGGCACTCTTCATATAATTGATTAAAATGCCTTTAAGAGTGTGGCATGTTCAATAAACCAACGCGTTTCGGCTGCATGGCCTTTGTCAGGGAGTACAAAAAAGGAAAACAAGGTCCTCTTTTTAACAGCTTTTCAATTAGCCTTAATTGGAAGAAGGAGTGGTTATACAATTGATTGGACACACCTAGTAAGCAATACTATACACATTAAAAAGGTGAAATACTGTAGCAATATTATCATAAAAATACAACTCCAAACTGGAAGTATCAGAACACTAAAAGGTAGTTCTAACTTTAAATATGACTGGGAGAGGTGTCAAGAAGAGGAATAAAGCTATATATTCCCTGGTACACTAGAACACAGAAAAACATGAACAACAGTCTAACCATAGCTGAGGGCAATTGAGCAAAATGTCCACTAGATGACAGCAAATGGGCCCATCACAACACTACAGGAAGGGTGAGAAATCCATATCTTCATTTAAACCAGGGTATTTAGTGGCCTGTAGTTTGTAAATCCCAAAACTTTCCCTTTGGTTTAACTGTTTAAGACGGTCCCCTTTTCTAATAGAGGCCGGAATATGATCAATACCCATAGCTTGTAGGGAGGCAGGGTTGCCATGGTGTAGGGACTTTTAGTGCTTAGCAATGGGCTAGTCTTCATTACCTACCCGTATGGCATACTTGTGTTCCACTAAGCAATCTTGAAGGCGTCTCTTTGTCCGTCCAATGTAGAGGTGCTGGGTTCCACCGCCTCCATCCCCCCTGGTCGCCCTCCAGGCCGGTGGCGGCGCGCTGCGGGAGCATGGGGGGGGTACTGTCACAACTCCCCTACCTGTTCGGGCGGCGCTCGGTGGTCATCGTCGCCACCAATCTCCTTTTCCTTTTCTGTTTGTTATGTCTTATTGGTTGCACCAATGGTTCCCCCATTATCCTGTGCTTGACTCCACACCCACCCCCCCCAGGCTCTGTGACAGTTATTTTATTTCACCTTTATTTAACCAGGTAGGCTAGTTGAGAACAAGTTCTCATTTGCAACTGCGACTTGGCCAAGATAAAGCATAGCAGCGTGAACAGACAACACAGACTTACACATTGAATATATATATATTTTTTTTAATTTTACCTTTATTTAACCAGGCAAGTCAGTTAAGAACACATTCTTATTTTCAATGACGGCCTGGGAACAGTGGGTTAACTGCCTGTTCAGGGGCAGAACGACAGATTTGTACCTTGTCAGCTCGGGGGTTTGAACTCACAACCTTCCGGTTGCTAGTCCAACGCTCTAACCACTAGGCTACCCTGCCGCCCCAATAAACAAGTCAATAAACAAGTCAATAACACAGTAGAAAAAAAGGGTCTATATACATTGTGTGCAAATTAACACTGGAGTGATAAATGATCAGATGGTCATGTACAGGTAGAGATATTGATGTGCAAAAGAGCAGAAAAGTAAAATAAACAAAAACAGTATGGAGATGAGGTAGGTATAATTGGGTGGGCTATTTCGTCACAGGCAGCAGAAAACTGGAACGAAAGGCGGCCAAATGAGGTGTTGGCTTTAGGGATGATCAGTGAGATACACCTGCTGGAGCGCGTGCTACGGATGGGTGTTGCCATCGTGACCAGGGAACTGAGATAAGGCGGAACTTCATCACATACACTACCATTCAAAAGTTTGGGGTCACTTAGAAATGTCCTTGTTTTTTAAAGAAAAACACATTTTTTGTCCATTAAAATAACATGAAATTGATCAGAAATACAGTGTAGAAATTGGATTGGATTGCGTCCTACCTGACAGGTCGCTCCTACCAGGTGGCGTGGCGAGAATCTGTCTCCTCACCACGCGCTCTCACCACTGGTGTCCCCCAGGGCTCTGTTCTAGGCCCTCTCCTATTCTCGCTATACACCAAGTCACTTGGCTCTGTCATAACCTCACATGGTCTCTCCTATCATTGCTATGCAGATGACACACAATTAATCTTCTCCTTTCCCCCTTCTGATGACCAGGTGGCGAATCGCAACTCTGCATGTCTGGCAGACATATCAGTGTGGATGACGGATCACCACCTCAAGCTGAACCTCGGCAAGACGGAGCTGCTCTTCCTCCCGGGGAAGGACTGCCCGTTCCATGATCTCGCCATCACGGTTGACAACTCCATTGTGTCCTCCTCCCAGAGCGCTAAGAACCTTGGCGTGATCCTGGACAACACCCTGTCGTTCTCAACTAACATCAAGGCGGTGGCCCGTTCCTGTAGGTTCATGCTCTACAACATCCGCAGAGTACGACCCTGCCTCACACAGGAAGCGGCGCAGGTCCTAATCCAGGCACTTGTCATCTCCCGTCTGGATTACTGCAACTCGCTGTTGGCTGGGCTCCCTGCCTGTGCCATTAAACCCCTACAACTCATCCAGAACGCCGCAGCCCGTCTGGTGTTCAACCTTCCCAAGTTCTCTCACGTCACCCCGCTCCTCCGCTCTCTCCACTGGCTTCCAGTTGAAGCTCGCATCCGCTACAAGACCATGGTGCTTGCCTACGGAGCTGTGAGGGGAACGGCACCGCAGTACCTCCAGGCTCTGATCAGGCCCTACACCCAAACAAGGGCACTGCGTTCATCCACCTCTGGCCTGCTCGCCTCCCTACCACTGAGGAGGTACAGTTCCCGCTCAGCCCAGTCAAAACTGTTCGCTGCTCTGGCCCCCCAATGGTGGAACAAACTCCCTCACGACGCCAGGACAGCGGAGTCAATCACCACCTTCCGGAGACACCTGAAACCCCACCTCTTTAAGGAATACCTAGGATAGGATAAAGTAATCCTTCTCACCCCCCTTAAATGATTTAGATGCACTATTGTAAAGTGGCTGTTCCACTGGATGTCATAAGGTGAACTCACCAATTTGTAAGTCGCTCTGGATAAGAGCGTCTGCCAAATGACTTAAATGTAAATGTGTAGACATTGTTATTAATGTTGTAAATGACTACTGTAGCTGGAAACTGCAGATTTTTTAATGCAATATCTACATAGGTGTATATATATCTACATAGAGGCCCATTATCAGCAACCATCACTCCTGTGTTCCAATGGCGCGTTGTGTTAGCTAATCCAAGTTTATCATTTCAAAAGGCTAATTGATCATTAGAAAACCCTTTTGCAATTATGTTAGCACAGCTGAAAGCTGTTGTTCTGATTAAACAAGCAATAAAACGGGCGTTCCTTAAACTAGTTGAGTATGAGTCTGTGAGAGCCAGAAATCTTGCTTGTTTGTAGGTGACCAAATACTTATTTTCCACCATAATTTGCAAATAAATTCATTAAAAATCCTACAATGTGATTTTCTGGATTTTTTTTCTCATTTTGTCTGTCATCGTTGAAGTGTACCTATGATGAAAATTACAGGCCTCTTTCATCTTTTTAAGTGGGAGAACTTGCACAATTGGTGGCTGACTAAATACTTTTTTGCCCCACTGTATATAGGGAATGGATGCCATTTGGAACACAGAAAATGGGTCGGATTCTGTGAGTGTGTCGCTGGTTGGAGCACCACTATGGGCAGGGATCTAGAGTTATGGGGGTTAATGACAGCTATAATAATAACTGTATATAATAACTGTTTCCCTGAGGAGCTCCCCTCGAAAGTAGCACTAGATTCAAGTTTCATTTATTTGTGAAGGAGGAGTAAGCCTAGATTCACTCGTGTCAGGGGGATGAGGACAAAAATACGTCTATAATTGACACCTGTAGATAATCTTTATGCCAACCAGTGGTAGAGAACATAACTATTTCTCATAATAAAACTGTTTCAGAAAATAAAAATCCCCAGTATGGTGGAGGACTGGGCAGAAAGCTTATCTTGAACGTAGACTATACATCCCTCAGGCTTTGGAGTCCATCTTTAATTTCAATTCCCTGTCGGATCCAATTCTTTATACACCTGTTAAAATGTCTTAGGAGGAGCAATAATACCACATTGCAATAATGAGCTTATTTTCCCTCCTAGTATATTGCTAGAAGCAATCTGTGGAAGATTTATAAGGGATTGACGTAACTGCTTTCTCCTTAAGAAACAAATCCTTGTTATTAGAGATAATGACCAAGGACACATAATGCTTCTATATGCTGATGGATGAAACTGTATTTTTCATGAAGGACCATAAATGTAGATGATCCCTTCCTCCCTTACATCTCAGTTAACTACCAATTACTCATTGCTGTTGCACTGCACAGCCATGAAGCTTTTTAGAATTGTGCATCATGAATATAATTACTGCATTAAGTTAACAATATCAAAAACATTCTTTGTGCAATTGGAAGAAATCAGAGAGAGCTTTGAAAATAGACAAAGGAGATTGGTGGCTTGCGATGTGAATGGTGTTTCTCAGGAGAATCAGAAAGGTTTAAGGTTTAAGCATTTGCAATTCAAAGCAGAACTCTGTCTTTCTGAGTGGTCTATTTCTGGGAAGCAATTGATGAGGAGGGACACACATGAGCAAGCAATACATGCCCTGTTCAAGAAGTGTCTGGAGAAAGACTAGTTATTGACAGAGGTTAGAGTTACACTGTCCATTCATTGTCCTTCATGTTGTATTTGAGTTTGTTATTATGGACCTCAGAACCAAATGCCCCTCGACAGTTGAATTAAACTCCTGTTTGGAGTGTTTGTATTCTGTGTTTGTGAACCTGTTGATTAGCTATCATTTGCTCATCAACCTATGGATGATTGTAATGTCAACAATCCACCCATCCCTTATAACTTTATAGGTAAACTGCACTTATTCTTACATCTGAGCCTCAAAAGTGTTTGCTTTTTTTTACCTTTAGTGAGTGGCACTACCATCTCATTATTTTGCTTTGCAGAGAGAGAGAGAGAGAGAGAGAGAGAGAGAGAGAGAGAGAGAGAGAGAGAGAGAGAGAGAGAGAGAGAGAGAGAGAGAGAGAGAGAGAGAGAGAGAGAGAGAGAGAGAGAGAGAGAGAGAGAGAATCAGGATGCTGGTGGTATGGAAACCATCAGGGAGACCCTGCCATCTGAGAGGGATGCTTTTCATGAGGGATGACTCATCGCTCTCTTCCTCCCTCCCGGCCTCCTCACAGTCTCTCTCTTTCTTTCTCTCTCTCCCTTCTCCTTCCTGGCCTCCTCACATGCGTTCACTCTCACTCTCTCTCCAAATTTCTCTATCTGTGATCTGTTTATCTTCAGTCTCTCTTAGATTAGGGAGTAATATTCCCAATCTGCACTCGCCGCTTTGTCATTCTAATGCATTAGCTGGCTTGACTGGAGATTTGAAAAGGGATCTGAATGCATTATCAACTTCATTCCAGTCTATTTGAAAGGATATCAAGGATTTCAAGCATAACTGATTTCAGTCTGGAAAGTAATTTCCACAAAGTCGTTATATCCCTTTTAGTTTCCAATTTACTACAACAAATGGACTTCTTATCACAAAACAACAGCACACTGCACTGAAGGTGTCTAACAAGTGGGGTTGGGGTAAATTCCATCTGAATAGCAATACATTTGAACTGGAATTGACCACCAGGTAACCCTTCTGATGAGGATCTTACATAGATTCATCGTCATTATCTGGTGTTGACTAACTACTACCTTTAGATGGCGCTAATCTCCACATTACAACTGGTTAGAGATCTCAATCATTTGCTTTTTCTCCAGGCCACTGGCTGGCACTGTAACATATGTGATTGAATGGTAGCAATCTGAATAATCGTTGAGCATACACAAAGATCATGGATATACTGACAAGATACATGTCTCTCTGCCCAAGTGATGACTTGTCATTCTAGGCAGGTGGGGCAGAGCCCTGTTTTGAGCCTCACCTGTTTGGCAAACTAAATAAATAAATAATTGTGGTCATTTTTTGTTGTTGCCTGTTTTGCTTGTTATTTTGGCATTAATACGTGCCACATATCAGTTTGAAAACAAAGTAAAAAAAAATCTTTGGGTTAATAAAGCCGCATACAAACATGGTCTATTTTTTGCTTTCTTGAGTAAGGCAGCTCCAAAATGCAGGTGTTTCATTCTAAGCTCAGTGCTTTATGTGGTGGTGGGACAGCCAACGGAAAATACGGAGCGTAGGGGTTGGTAACGTTCTCTAGATGCGCCGTGATTGGCTCAATGTTCTGTCACTCATGGTGTCACTATGTCACCGCAAAATCTACATGGAGAGCTCAGAAATTCCAGCCCCTTGGGTACTGCCATAGAGTTTGAAGTGCCCATCCAAGGAGACTCAAGGTCATCGGTCACAGATAAAATGACGTCATATTTACAGTAGCATTGATTTGACTGGGTATGTCATCATACTTGTAAAATCTTAGCTAGCAAGCTAGCAGTCATCATGAATCAAGTTGACAATCTACTGGAAAATCATTTTTAAGTCCTTGTCATATGAAGAGAAATTATGAAGTTATTACAAATGCCAAAAATGGATATCCCCACACTGGCTGGATTCCAATAGGAATTACAAATCTTGCAAGCCAGCATAAGGTGACTTGCCAGCCTTATTGCCTGCAGTGCCTGCAGACCTGAATTTCAGGACATTTTATTACACTCTTAGAAAAATAGGATTAGAATTGTTCTTAAAGGGGTATAAACAGTTGCCACTGTAGTGGTACCCTGTAAGGTCATCCTTTGTACCTTTAGTTGTACATGTGTAATTGTACCCCAGTTCATACCTCAGGCCACATCAGGGTGAGTTTCAAAATTCCAGTGACCTTACAAAAAATATAGTTGAAGGATTTTGGATTTCCTGCTTCCATTTCCAGGAAACTTCCAACCAGGAGTTCTGGAAAACCTAGGAACATTGCCAAAATTTGCAACCATATCTGCAAGTCACATGTAATTCAAATTGGAATACAGCCAGTCAGGATATCCAACCGTTCACTGCCATAATTAAAAACACTATGAGGAGACTACATAACAAATTTAAACTAGAACAAATATTTCAGTAACTGGTGCAAAAAAATCAAACTAACTGATTGGATAAGTTTTAAAAAATCTGTTATTTATCTTTGTGTAGCATAAGATTAATCAATCAATCAACATGCACGAACATAGATATTGAAACAAACTATTATAAAAACCCACCTGCAATAGAGCATGCTGGAAAATAATGATAATGATGGCTGTAGTTCTTCTTCTTTGGAATCATGGCGTTCACACATTTGTTTGTGCATGCCTCCACCTATTGTGAGGGAGCGTGTGGTCGATCACGTTCCATTTTGTGATTTTAAAAAAGAGGAATGGGGAAAATAAAACATTGTACCACCAACTAACCCTACACCTACACTACCGTTCAAAAGTTTGAGGTCACTTAGAAATGTCCTTGTTTTTGAAAGAACACTTTTTTGTCCATTAAAATAACATGAAATTGATCAAAAATACCGCATATACATTGTTAATGTTGAAAATGACTATTGTAGCTGGAAAAAGCTGATTTTTTTAAATGGAATATCTACATAGGTGTACAGAGGCCTATTATTATCAACCATCACTCCTGTGTTCCAATGGCACGTTGTCTTAGCTAATCCAAGTTTATAATTTTAAAAGTCTAATTAATCATTAGAAAACCCTTTTTCAATTATGTTAGCACAGCTGAAAACTGTTGTGCTGATTAAACAAGCAATAAAACTGGCCTTCTTTAGACTACTTGAGTATCTGGAGTATCAGCATTTGTGGGTTTGGTTACAGGCTCAAATTGGCCAGAAACAAAAACCTTTCTTCTGAAACTCGTCAGTCTATTCTTATTCTGAGAAATGGCCATTCCGTGCAAGAAATTGCCAAGAAACTGAAGATATCTTACAACGCTGTGTACTACTCCCTTCACAGAACAGCGCAAACTGGCGCTAGCCAGAATAGAAAGTGGAGTGGGAGGCCCCGGTGGACAACTGAGCAAGAGGACAAGTACATTAGTGTCTAGTTTGAGAAACATACCTCACAAGTCCTCAACTGGCAGCTTCATTAAATAGAACACGCAAAACACCAGTCTCAACGTCAACAGTGAAGAGGTGACTTGGGGATACTGGCCTTCGAGGCAGAGTTCCTCTGTCTAGTGTCTGTATTCCACCTTAATCTTTTCTGTTTATTGGCCAGTCTGAGATATGGCCATTTCTTTGCAACTCTACAGTGTAACGGTTTTCTGTAGGCGAAAGAGAGTCGGACCAAAATGCAGCGTGTAGATTGCAATCCATGTTTAATGAAAAAACGTAAAACACGAATCAATACAAATACTACAAAACAAAAAGAACGTAACGAAAACCGAAACAGCCTATGCTAGTGAAAACTAACAGAGACAGGAACAAGGACACTAAGGACAATCACCCACGAAACACACAAAGAATATGGCTACCTAAATATGGTTCCCAATCAGAGACAACGATAATCACCTGACTCTGATTGAGAACCGCCTCAGGCAGCCATAGACTATGCTATACACCCCACACAACCCCAAGACGAAACACACCACAAATAAACCCATGTCACACCCTGGCCTGACCCAATAAATGAAGATAAACATAATGAATATAGACCAGGGCGTGACATACAGGGGGTACCGGTACACAGTCAATGTGTGGGGGCACCGGTTAGTCGAGGTAATTCAGGTAGTATGCACATGTACTGTAGGTAAAGAAAGTGACTATGCATAGAATATAAACAAAGAGTAGCAGCAGCGTAAAAGAGGAGTATGGGTAGCCCTTTGATAAGCTGTTCAGGAGTCTTATGGCTTGGGGGTAGAACCTTGACTTGGCGCTCCGGTACCGCTTCCCATGTAGCAGCAGAGAGAGAGAACAGTCTATGACTAGGGACTAGGGTGTAACGGCTGTTGGAAGGAGAGGACCAAGGTGCAGCGTGGTAAGTGTTCATATTTATTTGTTGAACTGAACACTAAATACAAAATAACAAGAGAATAAATGAAACCGAAACAGTCCCGTAAGGTGCAAACACTGATATGGAAAACAACTACCCACAAAAACCCAGTGGGGAAAAGCTACCTAAGTATGGTTCTTAATCAGAGACAATGATCGACAGCTGTCCCTGATTGAGAACCATACCCGGCCAAAACAAAGAAATACAAACGTATAGAAAAAGAACATAGAATGCCCACCCAAATCACACCCTGACCAACCCAAAAATAGACATAAAAAGCTCTCTACGGTCAGGGCGTGATATAGGGTGGCTGGAGTCATTGACAATCTTTATGGACTTCCACTGAAACCGCCTGATAAAGAGGTCCTGGATGGCAGGAAGCTTGACCCAAATGATGTACTGGGCCGTATTTGTATTTGTATTGATTAAGGATTCCCATTAGCTGCTGCCAAACTAAAGCAATTTCTATAATTTTAAAAACATTAAAATATATTCACAGATTTCACAACAAACTGTGTGCCTTCAGGCCCATACTCCACCACTACCACATCTCTACAGTACTAAGTCCATGTGTATGTATAGTGTGTATGTTATCGTGTGTGTGTGTGTGTGTGTGTGTATATATGTGTATGCATGTGTCTGTGCCAATGTTTGTGTTGCTTCACAGTCTCCGCTGTTCCATAATGTTCCCTAAAACACTTCAGCTAGCAGGCCTTTCTAATCGACCTGGCCCGGGTATCCTGGAAGGATATTGACCTCATCCCGTCAGTAGAGAATGCCTGGTTGCTCTTCAAAAGTGCTTTCCTCTCCATCTTAAATAAGCATGCTCCATTAAAACTATTAGAACTAAGAACAGATATAGCCCTTGGTTCAACCAAGACTTGACTGCCTTGACCAGCACAAAAACATCCTGTGGCGTTATGCATGAGCATAAAAATCCCCCCTCGATATGCAACTTTCAGGGAAGTTAGAAACCAATATACTCAGTCAGTTTGGAAAGCTAAGGCTAGCTTTTCAAACAGAAAGTTGCTTCCTGTAGCACTATTTCCAAAAAGTTTTGGGACACTGTGAAGTCCATGGAGAATAAGAGCACCTCCTCCCAGCCGCCCACTGCACTGAGGATAGGAAACACTGTCACCACCGATAAATTTACAATAATCGATCATTTCAATAAGCATTTTTCCACAGCTGGCCATGCTTTCCACCTGGCTACCCCTACTGCGGCCAACATCTCAGCAACCTCTGCAGAAACTTGACAAGTCCCCCTTTTCTCTGTATATATCAATGATGTCGCTCTTGCTGCTGGTGATTCCCTGATCCACCTCTACGCAGACAACACCATTCTGTATACATCTGGCCCTTCTCTAGACACTGTGCTAACAAACCTCCAAACGAGCTTCAACGCCATACAACACTCCTTCCGTGGCCTCCAACTGCTTTTAAATGCATGCTCTTCAACCGATTGCTTCCCGCCCCCTCCCACCCGACTAGCATCACTACTCTGGACGGTTCTGACCTAGAATATGTGGACAACTACAAATACCTAGATGTCTGGTTAGACTGTAAACTCTCCTTCCAGACTCACATTAAGCATCTCCAATTGAAAATTATTATTATTATTTTATTTATTTTTTCACCTTTATTTAACCAGGTAGGCTAGTTGAGAACAAGTTCTCATTTGCAACTGCGACCTGGCCAAGTTAAAGCATAGCAGTGTGAACAGACAACCCAGAGTTACACATGGAGTAAACAAATAACAAGTCAATAACACAGTAGAAAAAAAGAGTGCAAAAGGCATGAGGAGGTAGGCGAATAATTACAATTTTGCAGATTAACACTGGAGTGATAAATGATCAGATGGTCATGTACAGGTAGAGATATTGGTGTGCAAAAGAGCAGAAAAGTAAATAAATAAAAACAGTATGGGGATGAGGTAGGTAAAATTGGGTGGGCTATTTACCGATAGACTATGTACAGCTGCAGCGATCGGTTAGCTGCTCAGATAGCAGATGTTTGAAATTGGTGAGGGAGATAAAAGTCTCCAACTTCAGCGATTTTTGCAATTCGTTCCAGTCACAGGCAGCAGAGAACTGTAACCAAAGGCGGCCAAATGAGGTGTTGGCTTTAGGGATGATCAGTGAGATACACCTGCTGGAGCGCGTGCTACGGGTTGGTGTTGTCATCGTGACCAGTGAACTGAGATAAGGCGGAGCTTTACATAGCATGGACTTGTAGATGACCTGGAGCCAGTGGGTCTGGCGAAGAATATGTAGCGAGGGCCAGCCGACTAGAGCATACAGGTCGCAGTGGTGGGTGGTACAAGGTGCTTTAGTAACAAAACGGATGGCACTGTGATAAACTGCATCCAGTTTGCTGAGTAGAGTGTTGGGAGCTATTTTGTAGATGACATCGCCGAAGTCGAGGATTGGTAGGATAGTCAGTTTTACTAGGGTAAGTTTGGCGGCGTGAGTGAAGGAGGCTTTGTTGCGGAATAGAAAGCCGACTCTAGATTTGATTTTAGATTGGAGATGTTTGATATGAGTCTGGAAGGAGAGTTTACAGTCTAGCCAGACACCTAGGTACTTATAGATGTCCACATATTCTAGGTCGGAGCCATCCAGGGTGGTGATGCTTGTCGGGCGTGCGGGTAAAGGCAGCGAACGGTTAAAAAGCATGCATTTGGTTTTACTAGTGTTTAAGAGCAGTTGGAGGCCACGGAAGGAGTGTTGTATGGCATCGAAGCTCGTTTGGAGGTTCGATAGCACAGTGTCCAAGGAAGGGCCAGAAGTATACAGAATGGTGCCGTCTTCGTAGAGGTGGATCAGGGAATCGCCCGCAGCAAGAGCAACATCATTAATATATACAGAGAAAAGAGTCGGCCCGAAAATTGAACCCTGTGGCACCCCCATAGAGACTGCCAGAGGACCGGACAGCATGCCCTCCGATTTGACAGACTGAACTCTGTCTGCAAAGTAGTTGGTGAACCAGGCAAGGCAGTCATCAGAAAAACCAAGTCTACTGAGTCTGCCGATAAGAATATGGTGATTGACAGATTCGAAAGCCTTGGCAAGATTGATGAAGACGGCTGCACAGTACCGTCTTTTATCGATGGCGGTTATGATATCGTTTAAATCAAGAATCGGCTTCCTATTTTGCAACAAATCCTCATTCACTCATGCTGCCAAACATACCCTCGTAAAACTGATCATCCTACCGATCCTTGACTTTGGCGATGTAATTTCCAAAATAGCCCCCAACACTCTACTCAGCAAACTGGATATAGTCTATCACAGTGCCATCCGTTTTATCACCAAAGCCCCATAACCTACCCACCACTGCGACCTCTATGCTCTCGTTGGCTGGCCCTCACTACATATCTGTCGCCAAACCCACTGGCTCCAGGTCACCTATAAGTCGTTGCTAGGTATAGCAAAACCCACCCGTAGCACCCGCTCCAGCAGGTATATTGCACTGATCATGTCCAAATTACTGGAACGAATTGCAAAAATCTCTGAAGCTGGAGTCTTATATCTCTCTCTCTAACTTTAAGCATCAGCTTTTAGAACAGCTTACCGTTCACTGTACTTGTACACAGCCAATCTGTAAATAGCACACCAGACTACCTCATCCCCATTACTACTTACTGGGGTGCAAAAGAGCTAGAGGGTATCTCTACTCGCACATCATCATCTGCACATCTATCACTCCAGTATTAATGCTAAATTGTAATTATTTTCCCCTATAGGGCCCCCTATCTCCCTACTCTTCTACATTTGCACACACTGTACAAAGATTTTTCTATCTTTATTTCCTTTTGTGTTATTGACTGTACATTTGTTTATGTGTAACTTTGTGTTGTTTTTGTCACACTGCTTTGTTTTATTTTGGCCAGGTCGCAGTTGTAAATTAGAATTTGTTCTCAACTGGCCCACCTGGTTAAATAAAGGTGAAATAAAAAAATAAAAATAAATAAATAAGGTGTTTAAAAATAAAATAATTAAATCTAATTTTACTGCTTGCATCAGTTACTTGATGTGCAAAAGAGTTCCATGTAGTCATGGCTCTATGTGGTACTGTGTGCCTCCCATAGTCTGTTCTGGACTTGGGGACTGTGAAGAGACCTCTTGTGCCATGTCTTGTGGGGTATGCATAGGTGTCCAAGCTGTGTGCCAGCAGTTTAGACAGACAGCTCGGTGCGTTCAACATGTCAATACCTCTCATAAATAAAAGTAACGATGAAGTCAATCTCTCCTCCACTTTCAGCCTGGAGAGATGGTCAAGCATATTATTCATATTAGCTCTCTGTGTACATCCAAGGGCCAGCCGTGCTGCCCTATTCTGAGCTAATTGCAATTTTCCTAAGTCCTTTTTTTGTGGCACCTGACCACACAACTGAACAGTAGTCACGGTGTGACAAAACTAGGGCCTGTGGGACCTGCCTTGTTGAGAGTGTTGTTAATAAGGCAGAGCATTGCTTTATTATAGACAGACTTCTCCCCATCTTATCTACTAGTGCATCAATATGTTTTGACCATGACAGTTTACAACCTAGGGTTACTCCAAGCAGTTTAGTCATCTCAACTTGCTCAATTTCCACATTATTTATTACAATATTTAGTTGAGGTTTAGGGTTTAGTAAGTGTTTTGTTCCAAATACAATGCTTTAAGTTTTATAAATATTTAGGGCTAACTTATTCCTTGCCACCCACTCTGAAACTAACTGCAGCTCTTTGTTGAGTGTTGCAGTCATTTCAGTTGCTGTACTAGCTGATGTGTATAGTGTTGGGTCATCCACATAGACACGCTGGCTTTATTCAAAGTCAGTGGCATGTCGTTAGTAAAAATTGAAAAAAGTAAGGGGACTAAACAGCTACCCTGGGGAATTCCTGATTCTTACTGGATTATATTTGAGAGGCTTCCGTTAAATAACACCCTCTGTGTTCTCTTAGACAAGTAACTCTTCATCCACATTACATTACATATACGTTTTTCCAGCAGCAGACTTTGATCAATAATGTCTAACAAGACAGCCCCCACAATAAGTTTATCATCAACTTCTCTAAGCCAATCATCAGTCATTTGTGTAAGTGCTGTGCTTGTTGAGTGTCCTTCCCTATAAGCATGCTGAAATTCTGTTGTCAATTTGTTTACTGTGAAATAGCATTGTATCTGGTCAAAAACAATTTCCATATGCACTACCCTCTGTAGTGCCTTGCAGTCGGAGGTCGAGCAGTTGCCATACCAGGCAGTGATGCAATCAGTCAGGATGCTCTCGGTGGTGCAGCTGTAGAACCTTTTGAGGATCTCAGGACCCATGTCAAATCTTTTCAGTCTCCTGAGGGGGAATAGGCTTTGTTGTGCCCTCTTCACAACTGTCTTGGTGTGTTTTGACCATGTTAGTTTGTTGGTGATGTGGACACCAAGGAACTTGAAGCTCTCAACCTGTTCCACTACAGCACCGTCGATGAGAATGGGGGCGTGCTCGGTACTCCTTTTCCTATAGTTCACAATCATCTCCTTTTGTCTTGATCACGTTGAGGGAGAGGTTGTCCTGGCACCACATGACCAGGTCTCTAACCTCCTCCTTATAGGCTGTCTCATCGTTGTCTGTGACCAGGCCTACCACTGTTGTGTCATCGGCAAACTTGATAATGGTGTTGGAGTCATGCCTGGCTATGCAATCATGAGTGAACAGGGCGTACAGGAGAGGACAGAGCATGCACCCCTGAGGAACCCCTGTGTTGAGGATTAGCATGGCGGATGTGTTGTTCCCTACCCTTACCAACTGGGGGCGGCCCATCAAGAAGTCCAGGATCCAGTTGCAGAGGGAGGTATTTCGTCCCATGGTCCTTAGCTTAGTATTTCACTTCCCTCGCAATAACAACTGCTAACAATGTGTATGTGACCAATAACATTTGATTTGATTAGTGATGAGGTTTGAGGGCACTATGGTGTTGAACGCTGAGCTGTAGTCAATGAATAGCATTCTCACATAGGTGTTCCTTTTGTCCAGGTGAGAAAGGGCAGTGTTGAGTGCAATAGAGAGTGCATAATCTGTGGATCTGTTGGGGCGGTATCAAAATTGGGGTTTGGGGTTTTTGGGATAATGGTGTTGATGTGAGCCATGACCAGCCTTTCAAGTACTTCATGGCTACATACATGAGTGCTACGGGTCGGTAGTCTTTTAGGCAGGTTACTATGGTGTTCTGCTTGAAACATGTTGGTATTACAGACTCAGTCAGGGACAGGTTGAAAATGTCAGTGAGGACTCTTGCCAGTTAGTCAGCGCATGCTCAGAGTACACGTCCTGGTATTCCGTCTGGTCCTGCGGCCTTGTGAATTGACCTGTTTAAAGTTCTTACTCACATCGGTTACGCAGAGCATGATCACACAGTCATCCGGAACAGCTGGTGATCTCATGCATGTTTCAGTGTTACTTACCTCAAAGCAAGCATAGAAGTAATTTAACTCGTCTGGTAGGTTCGTGACACTGGGCAGCTCATGGCTGTGCTTCCCTTTGTAGTCTGTAATAGTTTGCAAGCCCTGCCACATCCAACTAGCGTCGGAGCCAGTGTAGTACGATTCAATCTTAGTCAATCTTTGATGGTTCGTTGGAGGTCATAGCGGGATTTCTTATAAGCTCCCGGGTTATAGTCCCGCTCCTTGAAAGCGGCAGCTCTACCCTTTAGCTCAGTGCAGATGTTACCTGTAATCCATGGCTTCTGGTTGGGGTATGTATGTAAAGTTACTGTGGGGATGATGTCATCGATGCACTTATTGATGAAGCCAGTGACTGATGTGGTGTACTCCTCAATGCCATTGGAAGAGTCCTGGAACATATTACAGTCTGTGCTAGCAAAACAGTCCTGTAGCTTAGCATCTGCTTCATCTGACCACTTTCTTGTTGACCGAGTCACTAGTGCTTCCTGCTTTAGTTTTTGCTTGTAAGCAGGAATCAGGGGGATAAAATTATGGTCAGATTTGCCAAATGGAGGGCGAGGGAGAGCTTTGTATGCTTCTCTGTGTGTGGCGTAAAGGTGGTCTCGAGTTTTTTCCCCTCTGGTTGCACATTTAACATTTTCAGTTTCCATGCATTAAAGTCCCTGGCCACTAGGAGCAACACCTCTGGATGAGCTTTTTCCAGTTTACTTATGGCAATATACAGCTCATACATTATGATACATTATGAATAATTTTGCACGCCCAATTTTTCAGTTTTTGATTTGTTAAAAAAGTTTGAAATATCCAATAAATGTCGTTCCACTTCATGATTGTGTCCCACTTGTTGTTGATTCTTCACAAAAAATACAGTTTTAAATCTTTATGTTTGAAGCCTGAAATGTGGCAAAAGGTCGCAAAGTTCAAGGGGGCCGAATACTTTCGCAAGGCACTGTACATGGCTCTGCTACGGCAGAGGAAATACTCATAAGACCCCTGTGTTAGGAGAAAAAGAGTGCTTTTAAGATTTTAGTTATTTTTTTATCTCTTTCATTCTCCCTGGGAAATTCCACAGTAATGGAATTACACTTTGACTCAGATCTTTTACTTTAAATGTATGCCGAACAAAAACTATCGATGTCAAAGTTTCATAAACCATACAATCTATGCACAAGGACTAATGTGAAGAATTTACACAGGACAATTCACGAAAAAACATTTACTGGAAGAACTGTGCAGATGCAGAGTTTGGTAATAGAATTACAGTAAAACTTCCTCAGGTTTTTATGCGACCAGGATTCCCCCCCAAAATTGTTAAACATCTTCTCTGAATTATCTGCTCTGATGTCTGCAGAAAGAGTGGGTTGTCCACTAAGACACCTTAAGTTTAAAAATATATATTTTGGTTATTGAACTACAGTAGGTGAAGTGGCTTTACATCTGGTAACAGAATTACATCATGGGTTCCTGATCTGTACTATACAGAAATGCATAACTACGGATATTGATATCTTTCACTAAATGGTGATGTATCCTGAATAGGTACACAAAGTTAGAAATATGCAATATCCTTCTTTTGCATGTTTGGGTATTACTCTACACACTGGCTATTATTGTAATGAGCACCGCTCCCAAATAGACCACATTTTGGTAGGTCCGGACCAGACCAAATCTGAAACAATCATAGACGTCTATGTTTCATATGTTTGGACCTCACTGTACAGCCCAGTAGAGTACAGTACAGCACAACACAGCACAGTATAGTTCAGTACAGTAGATATGTTCATTACAGTAGAGTACATTACAACACAGTACATTATACTGTACTCTGTTCTCTATTGTGCTCTACTGAACTGAACTCTACTACTGTACTGTACTTTTCATTACATTACTGTTCTTGACTGTGCTCTACTGTACTGCACTGTGCTGTCTAAATTTGTGGAAAAAATAAAGAGGGTAGGTGGTAGGTGTCATGGTAGGTGTCAGTAAGCCGGGAGAGGTGACATTAACTGGAGAGAGAGAAGAGAGAGCGGCAGAGAGAAAAATAGGGAGAGTGAGGGTTTCTCAAGACTGCTTTGACCACCAGAGTGTTTTATTGATTTTCATTTAACCCTTTGATATGAGGGCCAGATTGGGACACTGGGGTTAACACTTACCATAAGTGCCATGGGATCTTTAGTGACCACAGAGAGCCAGGACACCCGTTTAAATGCCCTATCCGAAAGACAGCATCCTACACAGATGACAGAAAGAGAGAAAAAAAACTGTTATGATCTGAACATAACAATATGCCAGTAGAAGGGAGGGATGCAAATGTAGTTTGGGCAGTGGTGGAAAACACTGACAAAAGTCTAAAACTATTTGGTTTGAAATATACTTAAGTATCAAAAGTAAATGTAATTGCTAAAATATACTTGGGTATCAAAAGTAAAAATATAAATAAGTTCAAATTCCTTATATTAAGCAACCCAGACGGCACAATTCTTTTGTTTTTTAAATATACGGATAGCCAAGGGCACACTTCAACAGTCAGACTAATTTACAAACTAAGCATTTGTGTTTAATGAGTCTGCCAGATTAGAGGCAGTAGGGATGACTAGGGATGTTCTCTTGATAAGTGTGTGAATTAGACCATTTTCATGTCCTGCTAAGCATTGAAAATGTAAGTACTTTTGGGAGTTAGGGAAAATGTAAGGAGTAAAAAGTACATTATTTTCTTTAGGAATGTAGTGGAGAAAAAGTAAAAGTTGTCAAATTATAAATAGTAAAGTAAAGTACCCCAAAAAATGAATAAGTACTACTTTAAAGTAATTTTACTTAAGTACTTTACACTACTGAGTTTGGGCTTGATTTCCCATTGTAGCCAATTCAATTGCAATAATTTTGTTACAGATTTTTCGGTAATTCCGGAACCGATTTGATAACAGAACTACGAGTTTTAATCATTTAATAATTCATAAACAAACTTGATATCAGTAAAACCACTATCCTCCTTCCTCATGAGGGAGAGAAATTACTAAATATCTTAAAGATATAGTGAGTTTTATGTAACAGAATTAGAAGGCACAAGGCAATGTTTATTAAACTTCCAGAATTTCTCCAAATCTAAATATAGGTGCTGATATTAGTTGCCGAGAGTCTTTAGTTCAACATTATTATGTTTTGATGTTTTGCTAATACCTTTTAAGATTTTTTTCTGGTAGATGCACATCAGTTAACGACTCCATTTTTCTCCTCCCTTCCTATAGGCAGAAACTTGAACAGGAAGTACCCGTACTAAGGTCTATTCAACGCTGGTCTGACTAATTGGAATCCATGCTTCAAGATTGTTTGATCACATGGACTGGGATATGTTCTGGGTAGCCTCTAAGAATTACGTTGACATATAAACGTACACAGTGACTGAGTTCATCAGGAAGTATACAGAGGTTGTTGTTCCCAGTGTGACTTTTAAAACCTACCCAAACCAGAAAACATGGATAGATGGCAGCATTTGCGCAAAACTGAAAGTGCGAACCACCGCATTGAACCTTGGCAAGGTGACTGGGAATATGGTTGAATACGAACAGTGTAGTCATTCCCTTTGTATGGCAATCAAACAGGCAAACGTCAGTACAGAGACATATGTAGCAGGGACTACAGACAATCACGGATTACATAGGGAAAACCAGCCACGTCGCGAACACCAACGTCTTGCTCCCGGACAAGCTAAATACAAGCTAAATACCTTCCACTGACGCAGCCCCCTCCCAAGGACTGTGGGCTCTCGTTCTCTGTGGCCAATGTGAGTAAGACATTTAAGTGTGTAAACCCTCGCAAGGCTGCCGGCCCAGACGACATCCCTAGCCGCGTCCTCAGAGCATGCGCAGACCAGTTGGATGGAGCGTTTATGGACACATTCAATCTCTCCTTATCCCAGTCTGCTGTCCTCACTTGCTTCAAGATGTCAACCATTGTTCCTGTACCCAAGAAAGCAAACGTAACTGAACTAAATGACTACTGCCCAGTAGCACTCACTTCTGTCATCATGAAGTGCTTTGAGAGCCCAGTTAAGGATCATATCACCTCTACCTTACCTGAAACCCTAGACCCACTTTAATTTGCATACCGTCCCAGTAGATCCACAGACGATGCAATCGCCATCGCACTGCACACTGCCCTATCTCATCTGGATAAGAGGGATACCAATGTAAGAATTCTGTTAATTGACTATAGCTCAGCCTTCAACACCATAGTACCCTTCAAGCTCATCATTAAGCTGGGGGCCCTGGGTCTGAACCCTGCCCTCTGCAACTGGGTCTTGAACTGCGTGACGGGCCGCCCACAGGTGGAGAAGGTAGGAAACAACACCTCCACTTCGCTGATCTTCAACAAAGTGGCACACAAGGGTGCGTGCTCAGCCACCTCCTGTACTCCTTGTTCACCCATGACTGCTTGGCCACGCAAGCCTCCAACTCAATCAAGTTTGCAGAGACACAACAGTAATAGGCCTGATTACCAACAATGACGAGTCTAGACTGAGGAGGTGAGGGCCCTGGTGGAGTGGTGCCAGGAAAATAACCTCTCCCTCAACGTCAACAAAACAAAGGAGCCGATCTTGGACTTCAGGAAACAGCAGAGGGAGCATGCCCCTATCCACATCGACGGTACCGCAGTGGAGAAGGTGAAAAGCTTAGAATTCCTCTGCATACACATCACTGGCACAATTGAGAGCATCCTGTCGGAATGTATCACCGCCTGGTACGGCAACTGCACCGCCCGCAACCGCGGTCAGCCCAATGCATCACCAAAGGCACACTGCCTGCCCTCCAGGACATCTACAGCACCCAATGTCACAGGAAGGCCAAAAAGATCATCAAGGCCTGGTCACCTCGCTACCATCCAGAAGGCGAGGTCAGTACAGGTGCATCCAGTCTGGGATCAACAAGGCATGGTGGCTAGCAGGGTTGGGGTCAATTCTGAATTAATTTGAATTTTTGTGTGTGTGTGTGTGTGTGTGTGTGTGTGTGTGTGTGTGTGTGTGTGTGTGTGTGTGTGTGTGTGTGTGTGTGTGTGTGTGCAATATCTATTTCCTGGGTGCCGATGTGGATGTTTATTTGCAAGACTCTGAGTCATAGGTTACTGTCCTTGAGTCGGAGAGGGGTAATAGAAAGCCAAGGCTTTTCCACACAGACTTGAGCTGTGATTTATGGTAAAATTCTGTTTTCAGTCAAATGTACATATATACAAATAACTGGCCATTATTTGAATAGGAAATGCTAATTGGTGGCTTATTTCAGATGGTAAAACTATTATTGGGGTCGGTGAGGCAATCACACACTCACCAAATCCCATTAAAACTGCAAATCCCAGCGCAGTGCGTGATGGAGCGACAGGGTAACCTAGTGGTTAGAGCGTTAGACTAGTAACTGGAAGGTTGCAAGTTCAAACCCCCGAGCTGACAAGGTACAAATCTGTCATTCTGCCCCTGAATAGGCAGTTAACCCACTGTTCCTAGGCCATCATTGAAAATAAGAATTTAAAAAATAAGGTAAAAAAAAATTGCTATTTCATATTTACAACCGTTTCCCCTGGCCTGTTTCATTGATTCAGGTGTATCCCCAGAATTAATAATGAAGTTGGAAGTGAAACACGCCAGAGAGTTGAAGCTTGTTAAGCCCTGAACGACACCTGACAGACCAGGTAGGTCACCCATGGAACAAGTCAGTATTCCATGTCCATCCATGTCTGAGGACATGGGGAGATTACGTAAATTGGCCACTAGGGGCAACAGTGAGTGCTGTTACCTTCAAGTAAGGTTTCAGTTTAGCTAAGACGTTAGGGATGGCGGATGGGCATATGCATCTGCCTTAATTCCAAGGTTGCATGTTCAAATCCAGTGTTGTTCTTGTTTCCAACGGTTGCATGTTCAAATCTAGTGTTTTTGATGTTTTCGTTTTAAGCCAATCCCAAACCTTAACCATTCGGAGTTAACCTCTTGAAACTCTGGGGGCGCAATTTCATTTTTGGATGAAAAACGTTCCCGTTTTAAACAAGATATTTTGTCACAAAAAGATGCTCGACTATGCATATAATTGATAGCTTTGGAAAGAAAAAACTCTGAATTTTCCAGAACTGCAAAGATATTGTCTGTGGGTGCCCTAGAACGGGAGCTACAGGCAAAACCAAGATGAAACGGCAACCAGGAAATCAGCAGGATTTTTGAGGCTCCGTTTTCCATTGTCTCCTTATATGGCTGTGAATGCGAGAGGAATGAGCCTGCCCTTTCTGTCGTTTCCCCAAGGTGTCTGCAGCATTGTGACGTATTTGTAGGCATATCATTGGAAGATTGACCATAAGAGACTACATTTTCCAGGTGTCCGCCCGGTGTCCTCTGTTGAAATTGGTGTGTCTTTTTCAGCTGCTGGTATTTTTCCATGCGATTCTGAGGGGAAAGCAGGCTTCCACGAACTGCATATCAATGAAGAGATATGTGAAAAAACACCTTGAGGACTGATTCTAAACAACGTTTGCCATGTTTCGGTCGATATTATGGAGTTAATCCGGAAAAAGTTTGACGTTTTGGTGACTGAATTTTCGGTTCGTTTCGGTAGCCAAATGTGATGTACAAAACGGAGCGATTTCACCTACACGAAGATTCTTTCAGGAAAAACTGAACATTTGCTATGTAACTGAGAGTCTCCTCATTGAAAACATCCGAAGCTCTTCAAATGTAAATGATTTTATTTATTTGGTTATCTGGTTTTTGTGAAAATGTTGCGTGCTAAATGCTACTCAAAATGCTAAGCTAGCTTGCAATACTCTTACACAAATGATTGATTTGCTATGGTTCAAAAGCATATTTTAAAAATCTGAGATGACAGTGTTGTTAAGAAAAGGCTAAGCTTGAGAGCAGGCGCATTATTTTCATTTTATTTGCGATTTTCAGAAATCGTTAACGTTGCGTTATGCTAATGAGCCTGAGGCTTTATTCACGATCCCGGATCCGGGATGGGGAGTATCAAGAGTTAATACCTAAACTTAACGCAAACCTTAAATGTACTGCATTACCAGGCCGTACCAGGCGGTGATACAGCCCGCCAGGATGCTCTCGATTGTGCATCTGTAGAAGTTTGTGAGTGCTTTTGGTGACATGCCAAATTTTTTCATCCTCCTGAGGTTGAAGAGGCACTGCTGCGCCTTCTTCACGATGCTGTCTGTGTGAGTGGACCAATTCAGTTTGTCTGTGATGTGTATGCCGAGGAACTTAAAACTTGCTACTCTCTCCACTACTGTTCCATCGATGTGGATAGGGGGGTGTTCCCTCTGCTGTTTCCTGAAGTCCACAATCATCTCCTTAGTTTTGTTGACGTTGAGTGTGAGGTTATTTTCCTGACACCACACTCCGAGGGCCCTCACCTCCTCCCTGTAGGCCGTCTCGTCGTTGTTGGTCGTCCGCAAACTTGATGATTGAGTTGGAGGCGTGCGTGGCCACGCAGTCGTGGGTGAACAGGGAGTACAGGAGAGGGCTCAGAACGCACCCTTGTGGGGCCCCAGTGTTGAGGATCAGCGGGGAGGAAATGTTGTTACCTACCCTCACCACCTGGGGGTGGCCCGTCAGGAAGTCCAGTACCCAGTTGCACAGGGTGGGGTCGAGACCCAGGGTCTCGAGCTTGATGACGAGCTTGGAGGGTACTATGGTGTTGAATGCCGAGCTGGAGTCGATGAACAGCATTCTCACATAGGTATTACCCTTGTCCAGATGGGTTAGGGCAGTGTGCAGTGTGGTTGAGATTGCATCGTCTGTGGACCTATTTGAGCGGTAAGCAAATTGGAGTGGGTGTAGGGTGTCAGGTAGGGTGGAGGTGATATGGTCCTTGACTAGTCTCTCAAAGCACTTCATGATGACGGAAGTGAGTGCTACGGGGTGGTAGTCGTTTAGCTCAGTTACCTTAGCTTTCTTGGGAACAGGAACAATGGTGGCCCTCTTGAAGCATGTGGGAACAGCAGACTGGGATAGGGATTGATTGAATATGTCCGTAAACACACCAGCCAGCTGGTCTGCGCATGCTCTGAGGGCGCGGCTGGGGATGCCGTCTGGGCCTGCAGCCTTGCGAGGGTTAACACGTTTAAATGTTTTACTCACCTCGGCTGCAGTGAAGGAGAGACCGCATTTTTCCGTTGCAGGCAGTGTCAGTGGCACTGTATTGTCCTCAAAGCGGGCAAAAGAGTTACTTAGTCTGCCTGGGAGCAAGACATCCTGGTCCGTGACTGGGCTGGATTTCTTCCTGTAGTCCGTGATTGACTGTAGACCCTGCCACATGCCTCTTGTGTCTGAGCCGTTGAATTGGGATTCTACTTTGTCTCTGTACTGACGCTTAGCTTGTTTGATAGCCTTACGGAGGGAATAGCTGCATTGTTTGTATTCAGTCATGTTACCAGACACCTTGCCCTGATTGAAAGCAGTGGTTCGCGCTTTCAGTTTCACGCGAATGCTGCCATCAATCCAAGGTTTCTGGTTAGGGAATGTTTTAATCGTTGCTATGGGAACGACATCTTCAACGCACGTTCTAATGAACTCGCACACCGAATCAGCGTATTCGTCAATGTTGTTATCTGACGCAATACGAAACATGTCCCAGTCCACGTGATGGAAGCAGTCTTGGAGTGTGGAGTCAGCTTGGTCGGACCAGCGTTGGACAGACCTCAGCGTGGGAGCTTCTTTTTTAGCTTTTGTCTGTAGGCAGGTATCAGCAAAATGGAGTCGTGGTCAGCTTTTCCGAAAGGGGGCGGGGCAGGGCCTTATATGCGTCGCGGAAGTTAGAGTAACAGTGATCCAAGGTTTTTCCGCCCCTGGTTGCGCAATCGATATGCTGATAAAATTTAGGGAGTCTTGTTTTCAGATTAGCCTTGTTAAAATCCCCAACAACAATGAATGCAGCCTCCGGATAAATGGTTTCCAGTTTGCAAAGAGTTAAATAAAGTTTGTTCAGAGCCATCGATGTGTCTGATTGGGGGGGGGGGATATATATGGCTGTGATTATAATCGAAGAGAATTCTCTTGGTAGATAATGCGGTCTACATTTGATTGTGAGGAATTCTAAATCAGGTGAACAGAAGGATTTGAGTTCCTGTATGTTTCTTTCATCGCACCATGCCTCGTTAGCCATAAGGCATACACTCCCACTAATCTTCTTACCAGAAAGGTGTTTGTTTCTGTCGGCGCGATGCGTGGAGAAACCCGTTGGCTGCACCGCTTCGGATAGCGTCTCTCCAGTGAGCCATGTTTCCATGAAGCACAGAACGTTACAGTCTCTGATGTCCCTCTGGAATGCTACCCGTGCTCGGATTTCATCAACCTTGTTGTCAAAAGACTGGACATTGGCAAGAAGAATGCTAGGAAGTGGAGCAAATTTTTTTGGGTCGCTGCATGCGATCCATTCCGTTGTCCTGTTTGTAAGGCAGAACACAGGATCCGCGTCGCGAAAAACATATTCTTGGTCGTACTGATGGTGAGTTGACGCTGATCTTATATACAGTAGTTCTTCTCGACTGTATGTAATGAAACCTAAGATGACCTGGGGTACTAATGTAAGAAATAACACGTAAAAAAACAAAAAACTGCATAGTTTCCTAGTTTCCTAGGAACGCGAAGCGAGGCGGCCATCACTGTCGGCGCCGGAAGTAGAATCCTCTGTATCTCCTCTGTAAATGGTATATTTCCACTGTAATCAGCCCATACTCTAGACTTTTGTGTTTTATGTTTACTGTTCCGATATTGTATATTCTGTATGATATCTATGTAGACTGTTGTCTGTATTCTGTTTGTATAGTGTACAGTGGATTTTGCTGATGGGAGAACGGCTCATAACAATGGCCGGAACGGAGCAAATGGAATGGTATCAAACACCTGGAATACATGTGGTTGATGTATTTGATACCATTCCACTGATTCCACTGCAGGCATTACCATAAGCCCATTCTCCCCAATTAATGTGCCACCAACCTCCTGTAATTGTTTACTGCTGGCAGCACCTTCTCACTGAGGCAAATTCCTGGTATATGTATATGAACTTGGTGAATAAAGGTGATTCTGATTTAACAATCATAGATCCCCAAAGATCAATACCTGCCAGAAGGAATGAGACAGAGAAATAAACGACGAAGTGATGACCAGGTTAAACTGTCGTAAAGATGTTGTAAAAAAAGAAAGAAAAGACAATATGACCTTTATATGGACACTCTAAAAGTGTCCATTATATCATGTGTGAATACCATTGTAAGTGGGGCTATGTTAATATTAGAAATTAGGATATATCTCCAGCTCTAGATAAGGTATGTTGTGTGTTACACAGTTATCTCACAGTCGAAAGAGAATGGAAGGATATAGATCTCTGAGGAAAAGAGATAAAAAGCGGAGCTAGAAGGAAGAGGGCAGGAGGAGAGAGGGATGAGAGAGACTAATGAACTGAATGAGAGAGAGAGAGAGAGAGAGAGAGAGAGAGAGAGAGAGATATGACCACACGGCTTGCGTGCATGCTTTGATTTTGTCCATGCACACCAGACACAAAATACTTATTTTCCACCATAATTTGCAAAAAACAATTTCTCATCTTGTCTGTCATAGTTTAAGTGCACCTATGATGAAAATTACAGGCCTCTCTCATCTTTTTAAGTGGGAGAACTTGCACAATTGGTGGCTGACTAAATACTTTTGTGTTTAGTCAGCCATGTTCATGTTATCCTGTACCGAATACATTACGTTGTTACAGGTGTCAAGCTTATGGGCATGTGGCAGCAGTGTGTAGGAGGTGTAACAGTATAGACTTCGCGTCCGTCCCCTCGCCCTGGGCGCGAACCAGGGACACTCTGCACACGTCAACAGTCACCCTCGAAGCATCGTTACCCATCGCTCCACAAAAGCCGTGGCCCTTGCAGAGCAAGGGGAACCACTACTTCAAGGTCTTCAGAGCAAGTGATGTCACCGATTGAAACGTCACTAGCGCGCAACACCGCTAACTAGCTATCCATTTCACATCGGCTACAGAGGGAGGATCCTAAGTGGGAAAAGTGTTCAGAAAGGCATGAGACAAAGGAATAGGTAGCATTGGGGAAAGTAGTGGTATGTGTTAATTGTAGGGGTTCCCAAGGGCCTGGGGATCAGAAATGACCAGTGCGAAAGAGGCAGGTTGAGGTTTCCAGGGTTAGAGTGGTGCAGAAGTTGTCATATGCTGAGGCAGTGAAAAAGTAGAGGAAGATGGGGCAAGGGGGCAAGGGTTAGGGATCTGAGAGGAGTGGTGTGAGTAGTAGATCTGTACCAGTACATAGGGATAGGCCAACAAGTGATATATGCTTCAGTAAGATTGGATTTTTAGCATTTATAGCAATGGTTATCAACTGTACTGTAGGGATGGAACTTAATTAAGTCACAGAAAATGGTGGTTGTGGCAGCAGCTGCAGCGAGGTTTTGGGGTTTAGGAGACATAACGTCAGAAAAGTTAGAAAGTGTGTTGAGGGTGTCCCGTCCTTTCGGGGTTTGGGCCTGAGGTAGGACTAGATCTAATTAAATAGTGGAGTAGGGTGGTGGGGTTTTAGTGAGTGTAAGGTTGGATGGTAGGGTATTTGTTGATTCATATTACATTTTTTGTACATATACAGCTCCTTCAGAAAGTATTCAAACCTTGACTTTTTCCACATTTTGTTACGTTACAGTCTTAGTCTAAAATGGATTCAATGAAAAAATGTCCTCAGCAATCTACACACAATACCCCATAATGAAAAGGCAAAAACAGGTTTTTAGAAATGTTTGCTAATTTATACAAAAATAAAAGAGAGAGAGAGAGAGAGATGACCACACCGCTTGCGTGCATGCTTTGATTTTGTCCATGCACACCAGACACAAAATACTTATTTTCCACCATAATTTGCAAAAAACGAGAGAGAGAGAGAGAGAAAAAGAGAACTGGGAGAAAACATTTGTTGAAGCCACTTGCTGGGGATTTACTCCCATTCACACACTCGTATAGGATCGCAGAGGGAAAAAATACAGAGATCCCACTCATTGTGATTGCAGGTAGCATATGCAGCACACTAGTCTGAGAGAGAATTTTCTCTCAGGCAACCAGACTGTGTCAGGGAGAAGCAACACACTGTGACCCTGGAGCTAACACACAGGAGAGGTTGTCAGCTGTGCAATGGAACTGGGCCTGGGTAGATGACATGGAAACAACAAGGAACACACAGTTGAAGTCGGAAGTTTGCATACACTTATGTTGGAGACATTAAAACTCGTTTTTCAACCACTCCACAAATTTCTTGTTATCAAACTATACTTTTGCCAAGTCGGTTAGGACATTTACTTTGTGCAGGACACAAGTAATTTTTCCAACAATTGTTTACAGACAGATTATTTAACTTATCATTCACTGTATCACAATTCCAGTGGGTCAGAAGTTTACATACACAAAGTTGACTGTGCCTTTAAACAGCTTGGAAAATTCCAGAAAAGGATGTCATGGCTTTAGAAGCTTCTGATAAGCCAATTGACATAATTTGAGTCAATTGGAGATGTACCTGTGGATGTACTTCAAGGCCTTCCGCAGTTGACAGTGAGAAGACGTTTCATTTTTTGCTGAGCATATATGTGTATGTGTGTATATACAGTTGAAGTCGGAAGTTTACATACACTTAGGTGAGTCATTAAAACTAGTTTTTTTAACCACTCCACAAATTTCTTGTTAACAAACTATGGTTTTGGCAAGTCGGTTAGGACATCTACTTTGTATACGACAAAAGTATTTTTTTCCAACAATTGTTTACAGACAGATTATTTCACAATTCCAGTGGGTCAGAAGTTTACATACACTAAGTTGACTGTGCCTTTAAACAGCTTGGAAAATTCCATAAAATGATGTCATGGCTTTAGAAGCTTCTGATAGGCTAGTTGACATCATTTGAGTCAATTGGAGGTGTGCCTGTGGATGTATTTCAAGGCCTACCTTCAAACTCTGTGCCTCTTTGCTTAACATCATGGGAAAACCAAAAGAAATCAGCCAAGACCTCAGAAAAAAAATTGTAGTTCTCCACAAGTCTGGTTCATCCTTGGGAGCAATTTCCAAACTCCTGAAGGTACCACATTCATCTGTACAAACAACTGTTCGCAAGTATAAACACAGTGGGACCACGCAGCCGTCATACCACTCAGGAATGAGACGCGTTCTGTTCGTACTCATCATGATTTGGCAACGTTATAGTTGTTGTGATTGTTATTATAGGACGGCAGGTAGCCTAGCAGTTAGAGCATTTGGTCAGTAACCGAAAGGTTTGAATGGAAATTATTCTGTTGGCTTTGTCCATAGTGAAATAGGTTACTTTTGCTCCCCTAACATTAGTTATTTAATCTTCACAGAACATTCTGAGTATTTATATTTTGCTCCTCTTTTAGCGGACATTTAATCAATGCAGGCAAACCTTTAGCAAGCTATTCATACTAAATCAGTTGCCCCTGCCTGGTGCCAGGCTCAACAGATGCAGTTGAAGTCTCTATATTTTGCTCGTCTGAAGTACAGTATATTGTGATAAATTGCAGTCCACACTACTTGCCTAGAGAGTTTTCAGCTATACTTTTCGTGGCTGTTTATTTACCACCACAGACAGATGCTGGCACTAAGACCGCACTCAGTCAGCTGTATAAGGAAATAAGCTAACAGGAAACCACTCACCCAGAGGCGGTGCTCCTAGAGGCCCGAGACTATATTACAGGGAAACTGATATCAGTTCTACCAAATTTCTATCAACATGTTAAATGTGCAACCAGAGGGAAAAAAATTCTACTCACAGAGATGCGTACAAAGCTCTCCCTCGTCCTCCATTTGGTAAATCCAACCACAACTCTATCCTCCTGATTCCTACTTACAAGCAAAAAATTAAAGCAGGAAGCACCAGTGACTCGGTCTATAAAAAAGTGGTTAGATGAAGCAGATGCTAAACTACAGGACTGTTTTGCTATCACAGACTGGAACAAATTCCGGGATTCTTCTGATGGCTTTGAAGAGTACACCACATCAGTCACTGGCTTTATCAATATGAGGATGTCGAGGATGTCATCCCCACAGTGACTGTACGTACATACCCCAACCAGAAGCCATGGATTACAGGCAACATTCGCACTGAGCTAAAGGGTACAGCTGCCGCATTCAAGGTGCGGGACTCTAAGCCGGAAGCTTACAAGAAATCCTGCTATGCCCTGCTACGAACCATCAAACAGGCAATGCGTCAATACAGGGCTAAGATTGAATCATACTACACCGGCTCCAATGCTCGTCGGATGTGGCAGGGCTTGCAAACTATTACAAAATACAAAGGGAAGCACAGCTGCGAGCTGCCCAGTGACACAAGCCTCCCTGACAAGCTAAATCACTTCTATACTCGCTTCGAGGCAAGCAACATGGAGGCATGCATGAGAGAATCAGCTGTTCCAGATGACTGTGTGATCGCGCTGTGTGATCGCGCTCTCCATAATCGATGGGAGTAATATTCACAAGGCTGCGGGGACAGACGGATTACCAGGATGTGGGCTCCGGGCATGTGCTGACCAACTGGCAGGTGTCTTCACTGACATGTTCAACATGTCACTGATTGAGTCTGTAATGGCAACATGTTTCAAGCAGACCACCATAGTCCCTGTGCCCAAGAACACAAAGGCAACCTGCCTAAATGACTACAGACCCGTAGCACTCACGTCCGTAGTCATGAAGTGCTTTGAAAGGTTGGTAATGGCTCACATCAACACCATTATCCCAGAAACCCTAGACCCACTCCAATTTGCATACCGCCCAAACAGATCCACAGATGATGCAATCTCTATTGCACTCCACACTGCCCTTTCCCAGCTGGACAAAAGGAACACTTATGTGAGAATGCTATTCATTGACTACAGCCCAGCGTTCAACACCATAGTACCCTCAAAGCTCATCACTAAGCTAAGGATCCTGGGACTAAACACCTCCCTCTGCAACTGGATTCTGGACTTCCTGACGTGCCACCCCCAGGTGCTGAGGGTAGGTAGCAAAACATCTGCCACGCTGAACCTCAACACTGGATCTCCCCAGGGGTGCATGCTCAGTTCCCTCCTGTACTCCCTGTTCACCCATGACTGCATGGCCAGGCACGACTCCAACACCATCATTAAGTTTGCAGATGACACAACAGTGGTAGGCCTGATCACAGACAACGACAAGACAGTCTATAGGGAGGAGTTCAGAGACCTGGCCGGGTGGTGCCAGAATAACAACCTATCCCTCAACGTAGCCAAGACTAAGGAGATGATTGTGAACTACAGGAAAAGGAGGACCGAGCATGCCCCCATTCTCATCGATGGGGCTGTAGTGGAGCAGGTTGAGAGCTTCAAGTTCCTTGGTGTCCACATCAACAACAAACTAGAATGGTCCAAACACACCAAGACAGTGGTGAAGAGGGCACGACAAAGCCTATTCCCCCTCAGGAAACTAAAAGAATTTGGCATGGGTCCTGAGATCCTCAAAAGGTTCTACAGCTGCACCATCAAGAGCATCCTGACCGGTTGCATCACCGCCTGGTACGGCAGTTGCTCAGCCTCTGACCGCAAGGCACTTTAGAGGGTAGTGCGTACGGCCAAGTACATCACTGGGGCTAAGCTGCCTGCCCTCTATGACCTCTACACCAGGAGGTGTCAGAGGAAGGCCCTAAAAATTGTCAAAGACCCCAGCCACCCCAGTCATAGACTGTTCTCTCTACTATCACATGGCAAGTGGTACTGGAGTGCCAAGTCTTGGACAAAAAGGCTTCTCAGCAGTTTTTACCCCCAAGACATAAGACTCCTGAACAGGTAACCAAATGGTTACCCGGACTATTTGCATTGTGTGACCCCCCCCAAAACCCTCTTTTTACGCTGCTGCTCCTCTCTGTTTATCATATATGCATGGTCACTTTAACTATACATTCATGTACATACTACCTCAATTGGGCCGACCAACCAGTGCTCCTGCTCATTGGCTAACCGGGCTATCTGTTTTTTTACTGCTATGTACAACATCATAAGTGACTTTGACATTAGGTTCCACACCACTGCAAAACTATAGAAGGATTTTCTGCCTTTCTGAAAGATGGGCAGATTAGTATAGATAAAGTCCAGGCTATGAGTGGTGGCCAGTCCTCTTCTGGCTGTGCCGGGTGGAGATTATAACAGAACATGGCCAAGATGTTCAAATGTTCATAAATGACCAGCATGGTCAAATAATAGGTCTGGGACAGGTAGCACGGTGAACAGGTCAGGATTCCATAGCCGCAGGCAGAACAGTTGAAACTGGAGCAGCAGTACGGCCAGGTGCATATAGTGCATACACGGCCAGGTGCATACACTGTATATGCTGCCACTTTCCCCCCCCCCCCTAACTTGTCCCCTCTTGGTCTCCTGAATGACATTTGTAAGATGCAAAATTGCAGCTGCAAAGCATTTTTGGAGAAGTGTGCATTGCTCTACGTGTATTTTGCACACTGCCTGTGACTGTTGCTGGTGGCCAGAGAGCTTTCAGTAAGCTAAAACTGATTTTAACTTCTTGAAACTCCCCATCCCGGATCCGGGTTTGTGACTAAAGCCTCAGGCTCATTAGCATAACGCAACGTTAACGATTTCTGAAAATCGCAAATAAAATGAAAATAATGCGTCTGCTCTCAAGCTTAGCCTTTTCTTAACAACACTGTCATCTCAGATTTTCAAAATATGCTTTTGAACCATAGAAATTGACTAATTTGTGTAAGAGTATGCAAAGCTAGCATAGCATTTTGAGTAGCATTTAGCACGCAACATTTTCACAAAAACCAGATAACCAAATAAATAAAATCATTTACCTTTGAAGAGCTTCTGATGTTTTCAATGAGGAGACTCTCAGTTACATACCAAATGCGCAGTTTTTCCTGAAAGCGTCTGTGTGTAGGAGAAATCGTTCCGTTTTCTACATTGCGTCTGGCTACCGAAACGAACCGAAAATTCAGTCACCTACAACATAAAACTTTTTCCGGATTAACTACATAATATCGACCGAAACATGGCAAACGTTGTTTGGAATCAATCCTCAAGGTGTTTTTTCACATATCTCTTCATTGATATGCAGTTCGTGGAAGCTTGCTTTCCTCTCTGTATCGCATGGAAAAATACTGGCAGGTGACTTTTGCGCACCAATTTCGGCGCAGGACACCGGGGGGACACCTGGTAAATGTGGTCTCTTATGGTCAATCTTCCAATGATCTGCCCACAAATACGTCACAATGCTGCAAACACCTTGGGGAAACGACAGAAAGGGTTGACTCACTCCTCTCGCATTCACAGCCATATAAGGAGACAATGGAAAACAGAGCCTCAAAAATCCTTGTCATTTCCTGGATGCCGTCTCATCTTGGTTTTGCCTGAAGCTCACGTTCTAGGGCACGCACAGAGAATATCTTGGTATTTCTGGACACGTCAGAGTGTTTTCTTTCGAATGGTATCAATTATATGCATAGTCGAGCATTTTTTTGTGACAAAATATCTTGTTTAAAACGGGAACGTTTTTCATCCAAAAATGAAATAGCGCCCCCATAGATGTAAGAGGTTAAAAACTATTTGAGGTACACTATGTCCCAGGACAGGCTTTGCAGTCTTGCCATGCTGTCCATTAAAAGTCAGTTAGCTAGAAAGCTGGACTTCAAAGACTTGATCAGTGACTTTGCTAACAAGAAGGCTCGGTGCTGGGCTCTTGGTGAATAAGGCTGTGCAAGGGCCAGAGATAACTGTTAAATGGCATGTCTATGGATATTGGATCACTACACACATGATGCCCACAGGCCGAGAACAAGACTGAGAACAGACTAAGAACAAGATAAATTACAAAGTAATGGCTGGATTGCCATAAAATACAACAAGTGTAGACCTTACTGTGAAATGCTTACTTACAAGCCCTTACCCAACAGTGCAGTTCAAGAAAGAGTTAAGAAAATATTTACCAAATAAACTAAAGTAAAAAATTATAAAAATGATCACAATAAAAATAACGAGGCTATATACAGGGGATACCGGTACCGAGTCAACGTTCGGGGGTACAGGTTAGTCGAGGTAATTTGTACATGTAGGTAGGGGTGAAGTGACTATGCACAGATAATAAATAGTGAGTAGCAGCAGTGTAAAAAACAAATGGAGGGGGGTGTCAATGTAAATAGTCAGGTGGCCATTTGATTAATTGTTCAGCAGTCTTATGACTTGGGGGTAGAAGCTGTTAAGGAGCCTTTTGGTCCTAGACTTGGTTCCACTTGCCATGTGGTAGCAGAGAAAACAGTCTATAACATGGGTGACTGGAGTCTGAAACTGGAGTCTGACACCGCCCAGTATAGGTACTGTATGGCAATAAGCTTGGCCCCGGTGATGTACTGGGCCATACGCACTACCCTCTGTAGCGCCTTATGGTCGAGAAGTTTCCATACCAGGCGGTGATGCAACCGGTCAGGATGCTCTCGAAGGTGCAGCTTTAGAACTTTTTGAGGATCTGGGGACCCATGCCAAATCTTTTCAGTCTCAGGAGGGGGAAAATGTGTTAACGTGCCTTCTTCACGACTGTCTTGGTGTGTTTGAACCATGGTAGTTCGTTGGTGATGTGGACACCAAGGAACTTGAAACTCTCGACATGCTCCAACTGGCTTTGCCTTGGGACCCAAATTTAACCAGGTTGTCTCAGTCCCAACCCAATATTCGCATCGTGAAAAATAATAGCCAAAATACAATCTCAACAAAACATTTTTTAATGCTATATTTATAGTAAATGTAGCAATTATATGACAAGGGAACAACATTCCCACCTCTTTCATTGTCAGTAATAAAATGTTGCCCAAATTCTTAATGAAGAATGTTAATAAACTCACTGGTTTGAGAGCACAAAATCAACCAAAATAACGCTACCAACGCTCCCTATTGACCCACGACTGTGTGGCCAAACACGACTCCAACACCATCATTAAGTTTGCCGACGACACAACAATGGTAGGCCTGATCACCGACAACGATGAGACAGCCTATAGGGAGGAGGTCAGAGAACTGGCTGTGTGGAGCCAGGACAACAACCTCTCCTTCAATGTGAGCAACACAAAGGAGCTGATCGTGGACTACAGGAAAAGGCGGACCGAACAGGCCGCCCATTAACATCGACTGGGCTGTAGTGGAGGAGAACCACTGTAATAGTATGTTGTGATGTTCCACTGCACGTGTTCTAGTGTAGTAGTCTAGCCCAGCTGCATGTTCAACTCCCCTGTGTCTTTACTCTTCCTGCAGTGTGGGTGGATTCAACTCTCCCGTGTCTTTACTCTTCCTGCAGTGTGGGTGGATTCAACTCTCCCGTGAAACCAACCATAATGAGTACATCCATCTCAATAAACAGTATGTGAGAGTATGTGCGAGGATCCACCTGTCCATTCTAGTCAGCTAACCTGTGATTTTCTATTTTAACTATAGGGAGGTGCAGAATGTTACCAGACCCAAGTGTTGTTTGTCTTGTTAATGAGAAGAGAAGTACATTAATCCAACTATCCTTGAGTTATTATTATGGCTTCAAGGATACTTCTTCATTGTTTCCTCACCTATCTACGCTCCTAGAAAAAGGTTTCCAAAAGGGTTCTTTGGGAAGGAATAGCAAGAACCGTTTTGATCTGAAGAACCCCTTTTGGAAGAAAGGGTTATTTGATTATTCTTTGGATGGCAAGAAGGGTTCTACATAGAACCGTATATCAAATTTCCCAGAATGCTATATTGCAGGGTGAGTTTCAGAAATGTTTGTTTTTCTATCTGTGTTTTTGATTGATACATTGATACATTTACTATCTGTGATTGATTGATACATTTTATGCTACACAAAGATAAATAGCATACAATTTTGTAAACTAATCCAATCTGTTAGTAATTGGACTTATTGCACCTGTTACTAATATGGTTGTTCTAGTTTAGATGATTTAGGTAGTCTCAGTATTAAATCTTCCCTACCCTGGCAGTCAGGTTCCAGGTGATTTTATATATATATATATATATGTATAATGTTAAATATTATATAAATTTGCAAAACGTATGATATTTGACAAATTCTATCTAGGTGCCTAGGTGGCTAATATTAGCTATCTGTGGACACCGTCGATCGAATGCCTTGCATTCAGCGATAGCCTTAGTTTTCACAGACTCTGGAGTATTGCCACGTTCACGTGCTAGTCAGAACTAGCAAACTTGGAAATGACCAATTTGCTGTGTGGTTGTAGTTAAATTATACACATGCGGCGTTCATCCAGTTAGCAAGTGCTGCCTTCTGACTAGCATGTGAACGCAGAAATAATCTCTTCTGCCTGTGCCACTTAAAGCTGGGATGTCCCACCTACCATTTCATTCACTCTTCCGATTGTCCATCAACTCCTGGCTGAACGATATTGCAACTTTCGACTTCAGTGAATTGAAGACAACTGGGAACACGGAAAAGAACTAGCTGGGAAAAATAGTTTTGAATGGTCATCCAACTCGGAATTCCATGTCGGAAACTGGCATCTTTCTAGAGATCCGACTTTCCCACCTGGAGATAACAGACATCATGATTTGACCTAGTTTTTCTCAATGTGCCTATTTGTCTTGAAAGCACCACTGACAAAGCACGAGTCATGGCCCATGAGTAATTGCATATGTGGTTATGCGCGGCGAAATAAGTGGGAGGATCTACGTAAGTGGGTGTATGGGAACCTACTGTAAACTACTGTAATTGGGCATATTGGTTGCCACTCAAGACTGTTTTTGCGTGGCTGCTTGCTGCTTAATTGTATGATTTTAGTTAAGCCTAACCCTAAGCCTTTTCCTAACCTTAACCTTAATTTTCCTAACCTGCTTGTTTAGTTATCCTAACCTTGTCTCCACATGCAGACTTGTCGCCTCCCACAATGTATTTACCTTGAATCAGGTTTACGAGACTACTTCTAACCTGCCACATTAACTATCCTGACTGGCTCCGATTATTATGAGATGAAAGGGCATTTCCGAAATGAGTTTAGGAAGCCAAGCTAGAGCCCTGTCTGATGTTCAGAAGGATAGGGGCAAAAGTTTTGATCAAGAGAAAGCTTTAGAAAATATGCACGTTTTCTCTAACACATATGTATTTTACAGTTATAAGGAAGGTGAAATCTTATAGCTCTTTTTTTTACTATATTTGTATTGTCATTTCAAGCCAGTTTTGCTGAATACCAAATACATAAATTAAAATATTTCATATTTTGATCATATTTGTACTGTGTAGTTGAGCTTGTCTTTAAAAGTGACTATACCTCAGCAATTTATAACTACTGCACACACACACACACACACACACACACACACGTATACAACCAGATTACACAAACAGATAATGGCAACATCTCCTTTTCATCAGCTACTCTAGTACTGGCACAGTGGGTGTACAGCTTGGGTGAACCCATAGTTGTGACTTGACTAACAATCTGAAAATTGTTATTTATCTAATTTACTAACTATGTTTAATTGTTACCTGATTAAATTAATCATGTAACAATTAACTCACTCATTAGGATCTGAGGCACCACGAGAGTGGTTCTTTAAAGTGTTACCATCTCCCGAATTAAACTCTAAAAGGTTTTTACCTATCACATCTATAAACAGTCAAATTATTAATAATAACCTCTTATCATGTCACCATTCTGAACAATCGTAACCTCCTTGCACCTGCAAAACCCCGAGCCTTACTTATGATTCAGTACTACACAAATTGGTTGAATTATTTATTTACTAACTAATTAAATGGGAACACAGGATAAACACACACAATCTGCACCAGTTATTGACTGGAGACTTATTACGCTGAAAACAGGTCCCTAGCGGAATGACAACAACATGGATGTTGTTAAAGAAGAGAGGGAGAGAGAGGGACAGAGACACTTAACATTGCCATGTTCAGAAACTACTCTCGCCTACAATAACCATATACTTTGCACACAAACCGACACCCGCTTTGAGCAAGAAATCATGAGGTGAATCTATCGTCTTGACCTCGTGTTGAGATTCAAAGTTCAATTGACGTAATTAATTGCAAACCTAATCTGACCTATTTGGATTCTCGTGGTCAGTCATGACACCATTACAGAGATATATTGATGTTGAAATAAAGGCACTGAAATAAAAGCCACGGCAATGCTGTGACTGACTAATAGCCAGCTGCACACAACGTTTCCCCACAGGAATGTAAGATGGTGTCCCAAATGAAACCTTATACATTACTTAGTACACTACTTTCAAAAGGTAGGGCACTATATTGGAAATAGGGTGCCATTTCGGATGCACATGAAATCTACCCAACAGAAAGAGATTGATACAGAATGGTAATGCAGAGGATGTTCTGTAAAGTCAAAAAACATTATTTTGCAGCAAGGAAACGGACGGATAGCTGTATCAAATTAAAAGAATTCTCTAGTTGAATCATTTAAACAGGAAATCTCAAATACAAAAGAAGTACAAATTAACATCTCCCAATAAACTATACTGTACACAATCTTTATATATAGACATTAATATACATTCATTTAAAGAGGTACATTGATTGCAAAACGTGGCAACTTATGTGGTAAGACACAATAGTTATCAGACCTGCGGCAAATACATGACTTCAAATACTTCAAAATATTAGAAAGTATTTGAGGATCACTCTTTGATTCAGGTTTTGCGGTCGGAGTCCGCACCTTTGGGGGGGGGGGGGTGTTACTATTTTCTATGTGGGGTTCTAGTTAGTTTTTCTATGTTGGTGTTTTGGTATGATTCCCAATTAGAGGCAGCTGGCTATCGTTGTCTCTAATTGGGGATCATACTTAAGTAGCATTTTTCCACCTGTGTGTTATGGGATATTGTTTGGAGTTAGTGCACATTGCACCTCTGTTGTCACGGTTTGTTTGTTTATTGTTTATTGTTTTGTTTTGTTAAGTTTTACTAATAATAAAGTATGTGGAACTCATATCGCACTGCATTTTGGTCCGACCATTATTATGACGAACGTGACAGAATATCCCATCATAACAGGACCAAGCAGCGTGCCCAGGTGGAGAAAGTACACTGGACACCTGACTTGGGAGGAAATTATGGCTGGAGACGAAAGCCTTCCGTGGAAGCAGACGCAGGGAGAGAATGAAGGACAGCGACGACGCCGGGGTTCGCTGCCACGACGCAATCCCAAAAGACACCCAAAAAAGGACAGCGAAAAGAGTGAGTCAGAGACCGTCGAGGAGTTATTGGACAAATTGGAGGAGAGTGAACGGAGGGGTGAGTTAGAGACCTTCGAGGAGTTGTTGGATAAATTGGAGGAGAGTGAAGCGAGAGAGCTGTTGGTTTGGCATAGTATGCACAGCATTCGCCCTGAGGAGCGTGTTAGCCGTCCGGTGCCACCTGTGCCAGCTCCCCATACTTGTCCTGAGGAGTGTGTCATTGGTCCCGTGCCATCTGTGCCAGCTCCACCCACCAGGTCTCCAGTACGCCTCCACAGCCCGGGTACGTCCTATGTCAGCTCTCCGCACTCGCCGTCCGAAGTGTGTCATTGTTCCGGTACAATTTGTGCCGGTTCTACGCACCAGGTCTCCAGTGCGCCTCCACAGCCCAGTACGTCCTGTGCCTCCTCCTCGCACTCTCCCTGAAGTGCGTGTGCCCAGTCCGGTAAGTCCTGTGCTTGCTCCTCGCACTCTCCCTCAAGTGCATCTTCCCAGTCAGCTACGTTCTGTGTCTGCTCCCCGCACTCGCCCTGGGGTGCTTGTCACCAGCCCGGTGCCACCAGTGCCGGCCCCACGCACCAGGCTTCCTGCGACGATCCCCAGTCCAGAGCTTCCGGCGACGGTTCCCAGTCCGGAACCTCCTGAGATGGTCCACAGTCCGGAACCTCCTGAAACGGTCCACGGTCCGGAACCTCCAGCTCCATGACCGGAGCTTTCCCCTGCACCGATGCCCAGTCCGAGCACAGCGTCCAGTCCAGCTCCAAGACAGGAGCCTTCCTCTGCGCCGATGTCCAGTCCGAACATGGTGTCCAGTCCAGCTCCATGGCAGGAGCCCTTCTCTGCCCTGATGCCCAGTCTAGACACAGCGTCCAGTCCCGCTCCATGGCAGGAGCCCTTCTCTGCCCTGATGCCCAGTCTAGACACAGCGTCCAGTCCCGCTCCATGGCAGGAGCCCTTCTCTGCCCTGATGCCCAGTCTAGACACAGCGTCCAGTCGCGCTCCATGGCAGGAGCCCTTCTCTGCCCTGATGCCCAGTCTAGACACAGCGTCCAGTCCCGCTCCATGGCAGGAGCCCTTCTCTGCCCTGATGCCCAGTCTAGACACAGCGTCCAGTCCCGCTCCATGGCAGGAGCCCTTCTCTGCCCTGATGCCCAGTCTAGACACAGCGTCCAGTCCCGCTCCATGGCAGGAGCCCTTCTCTGCCCTGATGCTCAGTCTAGACACAGCGTCCAGTCCCGCTCCATGGCAGGAGCCCTTCTCTGCCCTGATGCCCAGTCCAGACACAGCGTCCAGTCCTGCTCCATGGCAGGAGTCTTCTTCTGCACCGAGGTCTAGTCCTGGTACAGTGTTCAGCTTGGTTCCAAGGCTGGATCCATAGGATGAGCAGGTTCTTCAGCCAGCACCAGAACCACCACCAAAATACTTTTTTTCTATGGTAGAGTAGGTCAGGGCGTGACTAGGGGTTTCGTCTAGTTTATATTTTCTATGTGGGGTTTTGGAATGATTCCCAATTAGAGGAATTCCCAAGCTATCATCTAATTGGGGATCATACTTAAGTAGTATTTTTCCACCTGTGTGTTATGGGATATTGTTTGGAGTTAGTGCACATTGCACCTCTGTCGTCACAGTTTGTGCGTTTATTGTTTAGTTAAGTTTCACTAATAATAAAGTATATGGAACTCATATCGCACTGCGTTTTGGTCCGACCATTATTACGACGAACGTGACAATACTAAATCAAGTGCAGCTTGTATTTGACATATTATATTTGACCCAGGTCAGGGTCATGTGATTTGTGATACGAATGCCATCCAAATGACGTATCAGTCCATAAACCTCTACATATCTAAGAGCGCACCAAACATACATGTAATATCATACAGAGGAATGCAAAGTTGACAAACTTACAGCAGTCTTGTCGCAGGGCGGTGTCATTATCTGAAACCTTCAACTATAAATTCATACCACTTCGAGGTGCACATGTAACAGTTTAATTTTCATCCGTCCCCTTGCCCCAACCTGGGCTCAAACCAGGGACCCTCTGCACACATAGACAACTGACACCCACGAAGCATCGTTACCCATCGCTCCACAAAAGCCGCGGGAAACTACTACTTCAAGGTCTCAAAGCAAGTGAAGTCACCGATTGAAACGCTATTAGCACGCACCACCGCTAACTAGCTAGCCATTTCACATCGGTTACACACACACGCAAGTCAATTCATCACAATTTATTACTGACACGGCAGCAACAGGAACCACTGGTAAAAATTTAACATCTCAGCCCATTCTGTGGCAGATCCAGTGATGTCCTCATTTTTAGGAAACTGCGAAGCCAACTGAAGGGGAAAGCAGAAATTCGTAAATCACTATGAATGAAAAGTGAGGACACAAATGCTGGGCCAAAAAGTAATCCTCCTCAGAGACATGGGGGCTGGTAAAAAAAGTAAAGAAGGAGGAGGTTATATTTCCAAACAAGAGAAAGAAGATATAGGAACTCTCAACCCTCTCCACCACCCTGAAATCTAGCGTCTTGCTGATGCATGTGGCAGGTTGATCGGTTTGGACCTCACAGATTTTCTACCTTTCCATCCATGCATCCTTTCATCTGTCTGTGTCTCTGTTCCATACATTTCTCTTCCTCCTCCAAACCTCACAATGTGCCCTGTTCAGAGCAGAAGAACCCTCCCTCCTTCTTCTTCCTTCTCTTCAGCCTGTGGTCCCTCCAGCAGACTGCCGCCATCAACAGCATGATCATCCCAACCACCAGCAACACCATGGACACCACCTTGGTCTGGTGCAGGTCTGGCGTGTTATACATGAAGGTGACCCCTGTCCCCGCCACACCAATCACCAGGGAGATCACCCCAAATGGGAACACACAGCGGTACCAAGACTTCTCCGTGCCGCCAGTGGCCTGAGCTAGTCGTTCTAGTGTGGAGAGAGACTCTGGGGGTTGGACCAGGTCCCCTCTATGGGGAGACTCCGAAGGTATGCTGCTGCCACAGTCCAGGTCTGGTTGAAGCACCGGGGCCGGGGGTTGGCGTCCCGAGGAGCAGCCCATTTCAGAGCTGCGGTCCTAGGGAGAGGAGAGGAGTGAGAGGGGTTCTTCTGGTGGACTCTTCTTTCTGTTACTACAGGGGCTGCTGCGTTCTCTGTTGTTGTCGTCTGGAGACAGCTTGTGCCTGGAGGGTGAAAGACAGGGAGAAGAGATCAGGAGGGAGACACTGAGATATATGGAGAAGGACAGAGAGGCAGAAGGGAGACAGAGAGTGAAGGGGGAAATGGAGAAGTTATTCAGAGAAATAAAAAGAGATGGAGATGGGGAGAGAGACTGATGAAATCAGACACAGAGAAAACAAAGACAGATTCAGACAGAAAGAGAAAGGGAGAGAGAGAAAGAGATATGAGCTCTGGCTTCATATGCAGTCTCTCTACAAGAGGATCCACTTACTCTGTCTCGATGTGTTTGGTGCGTGGTGTGGTGTGTGTTCTGCATTGCATCCGTCCGCCCTCCCAGTGGCGGCAGCACATTGTGTGTTGTGTTTCCACAGCCTTTGAGGTTTAAAGAGACAGAGAGGAGGAGGAGGGGCGAAGGAGAGGTGGTTGGTGTGACTCAGGAACCTGATTGGCTGCCCAAGCACAGTGACGTCAAAGACAAGAGGGACGCAGAGGGACGCGGAGGGGTGCGGTTGGGAAGTAGGGGGACGATGGGAGATAGTTAACTGGTCCATCTCCTCTTTATCTCCTCTACTCTGATTGATCCATGTATGTGTGTGCGTTGATGGAAAATAGTAAAGCAGCCCAGGCTTAGCGATGATACCATCTAACCATAATGTTGTTTCAAATAATCTACACCTCAGTTACCTTTATGATGCAAAGCCATTTAATCTGACGTAAGCAGGCAGTAACACAGTAAAACAAATCAACTTAGATTTAAACACACACGCTTTCACGCACGCACACACACATGCATGAACACACACACTCTCGCTACCCCTCGATATAAATAGCCCAACAAGCAGGATACATGAATAAGGACCGTCCGATTTTCTGGATAGCAGGTTCCTCTATATACTATCCCATTTAATTTACCCAAAACTACCAATCAATTTGTCTGCATGTGCATGTGGGGAGTAGAAGGATGCCGGCTGTGTGCACGAGTGTGTGTGCTGTGTGCGGAAGAGCACACAGCACTCAGTACTCTGTCTAGTATAGGCTTTATAGATCATGAACATAACCCTCTCGCTCAGACTGTATCCTCAATGTCTCCCTCCTTCTGTTCACACACTGTAACAAATCCACTGTATCTTCATGGCAATCTACTCACAAGTTCCCATTCAGAGCTTCGCGTCACCCAGCCACTCAGGTTTTCTTTCTCCTCACAGACAATAAAGAGGTGAGATTTGAGCCTGTGAATGTGTGTAATGTGTGTGCTAGGAGTCGGGAAGCAAGTTCAGGGAGTGAATAATTTAATAAATAAATGAAAAGATATTACAAAACAAGAAACACGAACAACGCTGGAAGAAACCAAAGGGAGTGACAAATAAAGGGCAGGTAATCAAGGAGGTGATGGATAATGACACTCCAGGTGAGTGTCATTATGCGCAGATGCGCGTAACGATGGTGACAGGTGTGCATCATAACAAACAGCCTGGTGACCTAGGGGCCGGAGAGGGAGCACACTTGACTATGTGACAGACCACCCGAGGGGCTAACCTGACCTTACCGCATGTGTGTGTGTGTTCATGTGTGTGTGTGGTGTACAGGTTCAAATCAGATTTTATTGGTCACATACACATGTTTAGCAGATGTTATTGCGGGTGTAGCGAAATGCTTGTGTTTTTAGCTCCAACAGTGCAGTAATATATAACAATTCACACAATACACAAAAACCTAAAAGTAAAATAATGGAATTAAGGGATATATAAATATTAGGATGAGCATTGTTAGAGTGGCATAGACTAAATACAGTAGAAGAGAATACAGTATATATCATGGAAAGAAAAAGTATGTGAACCCTTTTTTAATTACCTGGATTTCTGATAAATTGGTCATCAAATTTGATCTGGTCTTCATCTAAGTCACAACAATAGACAAACATAGTGTGCTAAAACAAATACCACTAATTATTGTATTTTCGTGTCTATATTGATTACAGAGTTTAAACACTCACTGACAACAATGAGACAGTCTATAAGGAGGAGGTCAGAGACCTGGTCAGGTGGTGCCAGAATAACAACCAATCCCTCAACGTAACCAAGACTAAGGAGATGATTGTGGACTACAGGAAAAGGAGCACTGAGCATGCCCCCATTCTCACCGATGGGGCTGTAGTGGAGCAGGTTGAGAGCTTCAAGTTCCTTGGTGTCCACATCAACAACAAACTAGAATGGTCCAAACACACCAAGACAGTGGTAAAGAGGGCACGACAAAGCCTATTCCCCCTCAGGAAACTAAAAGAATTTGGCATGGGTCCTGAGATCCTCAAAAGGTTCTACAGCTGCAACATCGAGAGCATCCTGACCGGTTGCATCACTGGTTGGTATGGCAATTGCTCAGCCTCCGACCGCAAGGCACTTCAGAGGGTAGTGCGTACGGCCCAGTACATCACTGGGGCAAAGCTGCCTGCATTCCAGGACCTCTACACCAGGTGGTGTCAGAGGAAGGCCATAACAATTGTCAAAGGCCCCAGCCTTTCGTTTTATTTCTTTTACTTACCTACACACACACACACACACACACACACACACACACCTTTTTTTCACACAATTGGTTAGAGCCTGTAAGTAAGCATTTCTCTGTCATGCCTGTTGTATTCGACGCACGTGAGAATTACACTTTGATTTGACTTGTAAGTTGGAAAAAGTATTTGAACCCCTAGGCAATTGACTTCTCTTAAAGCTAAGAATTGCTGACTTGCATAAAGCTGGGAAAGGTTACAAAAGTATCTCTAAAAGCCTTGATGTGTATCAGTCCACAGTAAGACAAATTGTCTATATATGGAGAAAGTTCAGACCTGATGCTACTCTCCCTAGATTTTGCTTCAAAATATCTACATAATTTTCTTTACTCATGATGCCATCTATTTTGTGAAGTGCACCAGTCCCTCCTGCAGCAAAGCACCCCCACAACATGATGCTGCCATCTTCGTGCTTCACGGTTGGGATGGTGTTCTTCGGCTTGCAAGCCTCCCCTTTTTCCTCCAAACATAACGATGGTCATTATTGCCAAACAGTTTTATTTTTGTTTCAGACCATAATATATTTCTCCAAAAAGTACAATCTTTGTCCCAATGTTCAGTTGAAAACCGTAGTCTGGCTTTTTTTATGGTGATTTTGGAGCAGTGGCTTCTTCCTTGCTCAGCGGCTTTTCAGGTTATGTCAATATTGGACTCGTTTTACTGTGGATATAGATATTTTTGTACCTGTTCCCTCCAGCATCTTCACAAGGCCCTTTGCTGTTGTTCTGGGATTGATTTGTACTTTCCGCACCAAAGTACGTTCATCACTTGGAGACAGAACGTGTCTCCTTCCTGAGTGGTATGACGGCTGTGTGGTCCCATGGCATTTATACTTGCGCACTATTGTTTGTACAGATGAATGTGGTACCTTCAGGTGTTTGGAAATTGCTCCCAAGGATGAACCAGACTTGTGGAGGTCTAAAACGTTTTTTTTCTGAGGTCTTGGCTGATTTCGTTTGATTTGCCCATTATGTCAAGCAAAGAGGCACTGAGTTTGAAGTTAGGCCTTGAAATACATCCACAGGTACACCTCCAATTGACTCAAATTATGTCAATCAGAAACTTCTAAAGCCATGACATCATTTTCTGGAATTTCCAAGCTATTTAAAAGCACAGTCAACTTAAAAAAATAAAAAATACCAATTTAAAAATGAAATATCACATTTACATAAGTATTCAGATCCTTTACTTAGTACTTTGTTGAAGCACCTTTGGCAGTGATTACAGCATCAAGTCTTCCACCTCTTGTGGTGGTTCATTTCTTTACTATCAAATGAGGAGAGACAAACTTATCACACAAGTCAGATTTATACTTAAACTATATCTTAATAGTGAGAGCTTTGCAATAGCAATGGCTTGTCGACGAATCACCGTTTCTGACGATCCGTTGAAAAGCGACGAGACAAAAGTACAAAGGTATTTTATAGCCAAGATATACCCCTTTCAACCTACATGATGAACAACAGATACATAGAATGGGTCACAAGGTTAAGATTTGTATGAAAGATACCTATAATACATAGCAGACAGTGTCTTCTGTGTCAATAGTTTTCATTGTATAGACCAGTGTCTGGCCCTCCGACACCAAACTGGAACCATCTCTCTCTGGTACCATATAGAACAGAAACATTAGCTCATACTCTGGAATGCTCTTTAGGTTTTATCACCCAAAAGGCATCGTAAATCTCCCAGAGGCCCATCCTCAGTAGAACACACACACAATAGTTAACAAAATTCTCTATTCTGTTGAATAAAACAACCATGATGCAATAAAGGTATTATAACATAATCATGCAATTTTGCCACCATACTCTACAAGCTTGGCACACCTGTATTTGGGTCGTTTCTCCCATTCTTCTCATGGTCTGAGAGTCCTTTAGGTGCCTTTGGCAAACTCTGTGTGCCTTTTACTGGGGAGTGACTTCTGTCTGACCACTCAAACATAAAGGCCTAAATGGTGAAGTGGCTCTCCCATCTCCACAGATGAACTCTGGAGCTCTTTCAGAGTGACTATCGGGTTCTTGATCACCTCCATGACCCGTGGCCAGCTCTTGGAAAGGTCTTGGTTGTTCCAAACTTCTTCAATTTAAGAATTATGAAGGCCACTGTGTTCTTGGGTACCTTCAATGCTGCAGAAATTTTTTGGTACCTTTCCCCAGATCTGTGTCTCGACACAGTCCCCATCTCGGAGCTCTATGGACAGTTCCTTTCGACCTCATGATTTGGTGTTTGCTCTAACATGTATTGTCAACTGTGGAACCTTACATAGACAGGTGTGTGCCTTTCCAAATCATGTCCAATCAATTGAACTTACCACAGGTGTACTCCAATCAAGTTGTTGAAACATCTCACTCAAAGATGATCAATGGAAATGGACCTGAGCAAATTTTGAATTTCATAGCAAAGAGTCTGAATAATTATGTAAATAAGGTATTTGGTCATTATTTATTGCTTACATTTCTGAAAACCTGTATTCGCTTCATCATTATGGGGTTTTGTCTGTAGATTGATTAGGAAAAACATAAATGTAATAAATTTTAGAATATTGTAGAAAAAGTAGTGGTCTGAATACTTTCCGAATGCACTGTATTGATTTTATAAGGGAGCCCTGTGTCATGCATTACCAGACATATAGTATTACTGAGACAATGACTAGGAGACCTGTAAACAGTAAGTAATGAGGAAACAGGAACATTATGGGAGTTTGTTCCATTTGTTGTCCACTGGAGATGACCTGAAATATTATAAGGAGTGGGTGGGTGTTTTGAGAAACAGGATCTCAGCCTCATCAACATTTCTCCAAACGCAGTCGACGGCTTTCGACCTGGCTGATCTGAATGTTTGTGTACAAAGAGAGAGCTGTCAGGAAAATGTTTGGCTGAGTATGTTTAAATTCCAAGGTTGTTTACATTGAAATAGAAACTGCTAAAGAAACAAAAGCATTGATTTACGAAGCTCTCAGAAATACAACCATCTAGAATGCAAAAACCTTGGTTTATACTTAACACTGAGACAGTTGAAAGGATAATAACATACCAGGAAGGCATAAAATATCCAGCATTGTGAAAATTAAGAATGAATGTGTCACAATGTGCGCAACTGGTTGAAGGTAAGTCAGGTGCAGGAGAGCAGAGATGGGTGATAACAGGCGCACTTTATTCATGCCCAAGGAAAACAGCGATAATGCCCAAAGTACACAAACGGTACAATAAACAAAACACACGGGTCAAACACATACCCGGCGCAAACCAGCCTGATGCGAACCACAGGTGACAAACAAACAATTCCACACACAGACATGGGAGGAACAGAGGGTAATATACATTTAGTCAGATGAGGGAATGTGAACCAGGTGTGTGGAAAACCAAGAAAAAACAAATGGACAATGAAAAGTGGAGCAGCGATGGCTAGAAGACCGGCGACGTCGACCGCTGAAAGCTGCCTGAACAAGGAGAGGGACCGACTTCGGCGGAAGTCTTGACAGAATGACCTGAAAAATCATTGCAGGCATGAGTGGAATTGTGATTGTGTGTGATTCTATGTGATTGTGTTTGTTTTTGTATACCAGTAAGAGAAGCTATGTGACTGTTATGTGAGGGACAACATTGTTTTCAGGGGTGGAAGGAGTACTTAAATATCCCACTAAAGCAGAAGTGCTGTTACTTTAATAAAATTGTCCTCAAGTAGAAATTAAACTATTGGTGTTAAAAAAAATATTCAGAGTAAAAGTAATTGAGTTACTTTTCAAATAAAAACATTGACCTTGATAATTAGCTAATTTCCCTAATGTTACCTGAACATTGTTAAACATGATCTTTTCCATGCATTACATTGAAAACAGAAGGGAGGAAATTAACAGTAGGTACAAAAAGTAACAGTTTGTTGCAAATACACTATTAACATTTCAAAATAAATGTAATATTCAAAGTAATTCAAATGTATTGATAAATTAAAAAGCAATAGTAAATAAAGTGAATAAACAATTAAGTTGCAAGACTTCAATATACTTCAGACTCATTTCTAATTCTTTCACCCATTCAATCACTCATTCACCCCTCTGTTACTTGTCACCGGCTGACATTCCAGGTAGGTCACCCGTGACAGAAGTCAGTATTCAACGTCCATCCATGTCTGAGGACGTCCAGAGATGATGTGGAACCTGACCACTAGGGGCAACAGTGAGCGCTGTTACCTTCAAGTAAGTTTCGGTTTTGCTAGGGCATTGTGGACAAGGACAGCTGAGGGGTGTAAGCATCTACCTCTGGTGCCAAAGGTTGCATGTTTGAATGCAGCAATACATCAATAAATCAATATTATTTTTAAACCCTATCCCAAACCTTAACCCTTACCAAACCATTTTGTGTTAATGCCTAAACTTTCCCTTAAACACAAAATTTGGCATTTGGAATAGTTTTGAAATGTGACATTTCAGAAACATGGATGAGCATCTAATTCTGACGTGAGACCATGAACGCTTTTAGGACATTCACTCACTCACCCACCCATTTACTCTTTCCCTCATTCACTCTTTCCCTCACTCTAACTGTGTGGGTGTGTGTGTGTGTGTGTGTGTGTGTGTGTGTGTGTGTGTGTGTGTGTGTGTGTGTGTGTGTGTGTGTGTGTGTGTGTGTGTGTGTGTGTGTGTGTGTGTGTGTGTGTGTGTGTGTGTGTGTCAGTGTGTCAGTGTAAGTGTATGGATGTGCATGTGCGAGCAAGCAATGGTGGTCAATCTAATAACAAAGCACAGGCCCAGAGTAATGGATGATGTGAATTACTCAACACAAGCAGGGAGAGGAGCGAGGGACGGAAGGAGAGATAGAGGGAGGGATGAGAGACGAAGCAGGATTTAGATAGAACTGGAAAGAAAAAGGAGGGAGAGGGAGCTAAAGAAAAATCTGTCACATTATTGCCAACATGTAATATTTTTTGCGCTCAAAAACAATAGATTGTCTTTTGTACGAAACACTAAAGGACCTCTTTCTCAACCCTGACAACTAGTTCTGACAGTTCCCAATCCAGGCTTTTACTTCCAGGTCACTGAAGCACTTGATTGCTGATGGAAAGGTGAAAACAAAGAAATCCATTTCAGAGAAGTGATTAGTGTACTGTAATGTGTGTGTGTATCCGTGCCTGTGCTGTGTGGCCAATGATACAGAGCTGTTTGTAAAGAGGCACTGTTAAAAGAGCAGAAGGCACTCATCGAGTTACTGCAGAAGCAGGAGACGTATTACAGATCTCAGGTGGACGATAAAAAGCTAGTTGTTCCTGGAAGAGATCCTGATGACTCAGGGGTGCCTAAAAAGGTGCTTGTTGCAGAGAGTGGGACGATGGAGGTGTGTGTGTGTGTGTGTGTGTGTGTGTGTGTGTGTGTGTGTGTGTGTGTGTGTGTGTGTGTGTGTGTGTGTGTGTGTGTGTGTGTGTGTGTGTGTGTGTGTGTGTGTGTGTGTGTGTGAGTGAGGTAAAACAGGGCCTTGGCACTTATCAGTCTCTCAAACACAAAACCCCCACCTGTCACCCCGTCTGGTGCCTGCCATTGCCAAATGCCAACTGACACCATGTCAGTACTGCCATTACCTAGGTCTACTTTCAAATGTCTGCCTAACACACAGGACCTTTTGCCTCCCATGTCCTTCTGTCTAACCCCCTGGGCACTGGGATCAGAGTAGGAGTGCTGATCAATGAGAAGTTTTGCCATTTAGATCATAATGAATAGGATTATATTGACACGGGGGACCTGATCCTAGATCAGCACTTCTGAGGTGCTTTATGAATATGGGTCCAGAGCTACAGGAAGTCAATACTGTAAGATCACAACCCAGATCCTGAATCACATAGTACAATACACCCACAGACATAATGTGGAATGTTACATAGGCTATAAATGATCAACTAGAGATAAAACAGATAGCTACTCTCTTTCACTCTTTCATCCCTATAATGATTAGAACAATCTTCCCTTTACATAGAAGTGATTTTAATCCCCTAGCTAGGCTAAAACATCATTATATTCTCCTTTCCTTTTGTAAATCTATATATAGTACAGTACAGAATAAAAAAAATAAAAAACAGAAATGCAGCTCGATCTGTTTTTCCACATTTCTCAGCTGTTATTGGCCATTATCACTGATCTCAGATAGCCATGTAGTTAAATTCAAGAAGTTTGACATCATTACAGAACCTTGAGGGAAACTCACATGACGCAAGACATTCTGTATCACATGGGTAACAGAAAGGCAGGTGAACACCATGTACGTATGTACTTACGTCGTCCTCTTCATCCCGGGTGGGACATAAGGCCGCAACAGTCTTCTTTGGCCACAGCTTGTGCCCTGTCTAATGAGAGGCAATGCGGAAAGGGGTAAAACCATAGAGGTAAAACAGTGTTCTGTATTTATGGTTAAAATCATCAGTATTCTATGATGCTATAGAAGGAGCTGGCTTTGGCTTTATGTGACTTATTTTGTTGTTTTATGCTTAGCCTTAATCTTGTTGACTCGGTGATGGGGGTTAAAGTGAAGATGAAGCTAATACAGGGAAAAACAACAAATTCCCTGTGATGGACAGTGAGTGATTGATAGGGGAAGGTAATGCATGTCAGTCTATCTCAGCCAAAGTGGCTGAAGTTTAGAGCCCTTTAAATTCACTGCCATGCCAACTCGCCCATTAGATGACAACAGGCTTTGATCAGTACACACGCACGCACTTAACAAATGTGACGGTATTTCTCAGTGTTGTGTTGTAATTAACGAATTCCCAGCCAGCGGTCCCAGGAAACACATTATATGTGCAGGACAACAATATGTTGATGGCTGTAGACGCGTGATTCGTTGCTTGCATATAATTATCAGACTGGGCATTTGTAATCAAAGATCATAGCAATTACACAATTAGTACAAAATACAATATGTGTAAATACTTGACAATAGACACAAAGGAAGCCCATTAAATATGAAGTACAGAAGTCCGTTGATGGCTGTAGATTTGTGTGTTAGCATGGAAATTACTGTGAATTAGCAGGGAGCTAATGCAACCATTACAATAAGAGCATGCTCGCGAACTCGATCTTACATACATTGCAATCATACATACAATAGCACATCACAGCTCACAGGAAGCCCCCAGTATTTAACAGGTACTGTACACCCCCCCCCCCCCACACACACACACACACATACATACATACATACATACATACATACATACATACATACATACATACATACATACATACATACATACATACAGTGGGGCAAAAGAGTGTTTCGTCAGCCACCAATTGTGCAAGTTCTCCCACTTAAAAAGATGAGAGAGGCCTGTAATTTTCATCATAGGTACACTTCAACTATGACAGACAAAATGAAGGAAAAAAATCCAGAAAATCACATTGTAGGATTTTTAATGAATTTATTTGCAAATTATGGTGGAAAATAAGTATTTGGTCAATAACAAAAGTTTATCTCAATACTTTGTTATATACCCTTTGTTGGCAATGACAGAGGTCAAACGTTTTCTGTAAGTCTTCACAAGGTTTTCACACACTGTTGCTGGTATTTTGGCCCATTCCTCCATGCAGATCTCCTCTACAGCAGTGATGTTTTGGGGCTGTTGCTGGGCAACACGGACTTTCGACTCCCTCCAAAGATTTTCTATGTGGTTGAGATCTGGAGACTGGCTAGGCCACTGCAGGACCTTGAAATGCTTCTTATGAAGCCACTCCTTCGTAGACACTGTACATACATCAAGGACCATATTACCTCCAACCTACCTGACACCCTAGACCCACTCCAATTTGCTTACCGCCCCAATAGGTCCACAGACGACGCAATCGCAACCACACTGCACACTGTCCTAACCCATCTGGACAAGAGGAATAACTACATGAGAATGCTGGACTTCAGGCAACAGCAGAGGGAGCACCCCCCTATTCACATCGACGGGACAGTAGTGTAGAGGGTAGTAAGTTTTAAGTTCCTCAGCGTACACATCATGGACAAACTGAATTGGTCCACCCACACAGACAGTATTGTGAAGAAGGCGCAGCAGCGGAGGCTGAAGAAATTCGGCTTGTCACTAAAAGCACTCACAAACTTTTACAGATGCACAATCGAGAGCATCTTGTCGGGCTGTATCACCGCCTGGTACAGCAACTGCTCCGCCCAGAACCGTAAGGCTATCCAGAGAGTAGTGAGGTCTGCACAACGCATCACCGGGGGCAAACTACCTGCCCTCCAGGACACCTACACCATCCGATGTCACAGGAAGGCCATAAAGATCATCAATGACAACAACCACCCAAGCCACTGCCTGTTCACTCCGCTATCATCCAGAAGGCGAAGTCAGTACAGGTGCATCAAAGCAGGGACCGAGAGACTGAAAAACAGCTTCTATCTCAAGGCCATCAGACTGTTAAACAGCCACCACTAACATTGAGATGCCGCTGCCAACATACTGACTCAACTCCAGCCACTTTAATAATGGAAAAATTGATGGAAAACATGTATCACTAGCCATTTTAAACAATGCCACTTAATATAATGTTTACATACCCTACATTACTCATCTCATATGTATACCTGTATATACTGTACTCTATATCATCTACTGCATCTTTATGTAATACATGTATCACTAGCCACTTTAAACTATGCCACTTTGTTTACATACCCTACATTACTCATCTCATATGTACATACTGTACTCGATACCATCTACTGCATCTTATCTATGCCGTTCTGTACCATCACTCATTCATATATCTTTATGTACAAATATTTTATCCCTTTACACTTGTGTGTATAAGGTAATGGTTGTGGAATTGTTAGGTTAGATTACTCGTTGGTTATTACTGCATTGTCGGAAGTAGAAGCACAAGCATTTCGCTACACTCGCATTAACATCTGCTAACCATGTGTATGTGACAAATAAAATTTGATTTGACATACATACATACATACATACATACATACATACATACATACATACATACATACAAACATATTTATAGACACACATAAACACACACACACACACACACACAAACACACACACACACACACACACACACACACACACACATATACACACTCACATACATACAGTTGAAGTCGGAAGTGTACATACACATTAGCCAAATACGTTTGAACTCAGTTTTTCACAATTCCTGACATTTAATCCAAATAAAAATTCCCTGTCTTAGGTCAGTTAGGATCACCACATTATTTTAAGAATGTAAAATGTAAGAATAATAGCAGAGATAATGATTTACTTCAGATTTGATTTCTTTCATCACATTCCCAGTGGGTCAGAAGTTTACATACACTCAATTAGTATTTGGTTGCATTGCCTTTAAATTGTTTAACTTAGGTCAAACATTTCGGGCAGCCTTCCAAAAGCTTCCCACAATAAGTTGGGTGAATAGGTTTGTAGGTCTCCTCGCTCACACACACTTTTTCAGTTCTGCCCACAAATTTTCTACAGGTTGAGGTCAGGGCTTTGTGATGGCCACTCCTAGACCTTGACTTTGTTGTTTTTAAGTATTTGCCACAACTTTGGAAGTATGCTTGGGGTCATTGTCCATTTGGAAGACCCATTTGTGACCAGGCTTTAGCTTCCTGACTGATGTCTTGAGATGTTGCTTCAATATATCCACATAATTTAATTTCCTCATGATGCCATCTATTTTGTGAAGTGCACCAGTCCCTCCTGCAGCAAAGCACCCCCACAACATGATGCTGCCACCCCCGTGCATCATGGGTGAGATGGTGTTCTTCGGCTTGCAAGCCTCCCCCTTTTCTAGAAACATAACGATGGTCATTATGGCCAAACAGTTTTACTTTTGTTTCATCAGACCATAGGATGTTTCTCCAAAAAAGTACAATATTTTTTCCCATGTGCAGTTGCAAACCGTAGTCTGGCTTTTTAATATCGGTTTTGGAGCAGTGGCTTCTTCCTTGCTGAGAGGCCTTTCAGGTTATGTCGATATAGGACTCGTTTTTACTGTGGATATAGATACTTTTGTACCTGTTTCCTCCAACATCTTCACAAGGTCCTTTGCTGTTGTTCTGGGATTGATTTGCACTTTTTGCACCGAGATACATTCATCTCTAGGAGACCGAACGCGTCTCGTTCCTGAGCGGTATGACGGCTGCGTGGTCCATGGTGTTTATACTTGCACACTATTGTTAGTACAGATGAATGTGTTCAGGCATTTGGAAATTGCTCCCAAGTATGAACCAGACTTGTGGAGGTCTAAAACATTTTTTCTGAGGCTGATTTCTTTTGGTTTTCCATGATGTCAAGCAAAGTGGCACAAAGTTTGAAGGTAGGCCTTGAAAGACTCAAATTATGTCAATTGGCTTATCAGAAGATTCTAGCCATGACATCCTTTTCTGGAATTTTCCAAGCTGTTTAAAGGCACAGTCAACTTCGTGTATGTAAACTTCTGACCCACTGGAATTGTGAAATAATCTGTCTGTAAACAATTGTTGGAAAAATTACTTTTGTCGTATACAAAGTAGATGTCCTAACCGACTTGCCAAAACCATAGTTTGTTAACAAGAAATTTGTGGAGTGATTAAAAAAACAAGTTTTAATGACTCACCTAAGTGTATGTAAACTTCCGACTTCAACTGTATATACACACATACACATATATGCTCAGCAAAAAATGAAATGTCTTCTCACTGTCAACTGCGTTTATTTTCAGTAAACTTAACATGTGCAAATATTTGTATGAACATAACAAGATTCAACAACTGAGACATAAACTGAACAAGTTCCACAGACATATGACTAACAGAAATGGAATAATGTGTCCCTGAACAAAGGGGGGTCAAAATCAAAAGCAACAGTCAGTATCTGGTGTGGCCACCAGCTGCATTAAGTCTCCTCCTCATGGACTGCACCAGATTTGCCAGTTCTTGCTGTGAAATGTTACTCACTCTTCCACCAAAACAGCTGCAAGTTTCTGTACATTTCTGGGGGGATTGGCCCTAGCCCTCACCCTCCAATCCAACAGGTCCCAGACATGCTCAATGGGATTGAGATCCGGGCTCTTCGCTGGCCATGGCAGAACACTGACATTCCTGTCTTGCAGGAAACCACGCACAGAACGAGCAGTATGGCTGGTGACATTGTCATGCTGGAGGGTCATGTCAGGGTGAGCCTGCAGGAAGGGTACCACATAAGGGAGGAGGATGTCTTCCCTGTACAGCAGAGCGTTGAGTTTGCCTGCAATGACAGCAAGCTCAGTATGATGATGCTGTGACACACTGCCCCAGACCATGATGGACCCTCCACCTCCAAATCAATCCCGCTCCAGAGTACAGGCCTCGGTGTAACGCTCATTCCTTCAACGATAAACGCGAACCTGACCATCACCCCTGGTGAGACAAAACCACGACTCGTCAGTGAAGAGCACTTTTTGCCAGTCCTGTCTGGCCCAAGCGACGGTGGGTTTGTACCCATAGGGGACGTTGTTGCCGGTGATGTCTGGTGAGGACCTGCCTTACAGCAGGCCTACAAGCCCTCAGTCCAGCCTCTCTCAGCCTATTGTGGACAGTCTGAGCACTGATGAAAGATTGTGCTTTCCTGGTGTAACTCAGTTTTTGTTGCCATCCTGTACCTGTCCCGTAGTTGTGATGTTCGGATGTACTGATTCTGTGCAGGTGTTATTACACGTGGTCTGCCACTGCGAGGACGATCAGCTGTCCGTCTTGTCTCCCTGTAGTGCTGTCTTAGGCATCTCACAGTAAAGACATTGCAATTTATTGCCCTGGCCACATCTGCAGTCCTCATGCCTCCTTGTAGCATGCCTAAGGCACGTTCACACAGATGAGCAGGGACCCTGGCATCTTTCTTTTGTGTTTTTCAGAGTCAGTAGAAAGGCCTCTTTAGTGTCCTAAGTTTTCATACCTGTTTTCATACCGGACCTTAATTGCCTACTGTCTGTATGCTGTTAGTGTCGTAATGACCATTACACAGGTGCATGTTCATTACTTGTTTATGGTTCATGCAAGCATGGAAAACAGTGTTAAGCCCTTTACAATGAGGATCTATGAAGTTATTTGGATTTGCATGATTTATCTTTGAAAGACAGGGTCCTGAAAAAGGGACGTTTCTTTTTTTGCTGAGTTTACATGATATCATAATATGTGTTATTTCATAGTTTTGATGTCTTCACTATTATACTACAATGTAGAAAATAGTCAAAGTAAAGAAAAAGCCTTGAATGAGTACTCTTTCCAGGGTTTTTCTTTATTTTTACTATTTTGTTACATTGTTTACGGAAAACATACTGAAGACATAGGTGCCCACCTTTGCTAATTAGCCATCTAGTGTGCTCTGGACCACCCGTGTAAGCGTAACTGGGGAAAAAGTGTAGTTCGTCAACTTGAAGCACACACAGCTTATGGATCTGTGCAAAACTACTACAGTAAGTGTATCTTTTTTATTTGAAAGATTCTCATTCTCAGTTTCTAAAAAAACATTTCGCAAGCAATGATTATTGAAGTTTCTAAACGTTAATACACAGCATCTTAATTGTAGTTCACACACAGCCAACCGTGGGCTAAGCTAACCACTGAAAATCTAACGGATAAGAAAACTTTGAGAGCTAAATTAGAGTAAGATGCATAGAACTCTATCCCTATCCTAGTTGCCTCGTTGTTGTACTTTTTTAGACTGTCAGCATTTCTAGCTCATAAACTACAATCCTTTGCTGTGATGATCTTTTTGATTCATTCTTGTTTTTACCTTTTGTCTCCCATTATCTATTCAACTCTCTTCTGTGTCCTGCTCCCAGAGATCAACCAACTGCTATTCACCAAGCATAGACTCAGCTGATTCACTCACCTGTGAGGAGAGCCATACTACTGCAGTTTGAACTAGACCTGCCGTCACTATTACACATTGAGACCCCATATGCATTTGCCTGTTGTTTTCTCTTTTGGCATATGGTAATGCATTCATTTCTGGACTGCAACATTGTAAGATTGTGAGCCCCCCCAAGACACTACATTTCGATACTTCAAATACTGCCTGAAACACCTTTGTTTTTTGTCTCCATACTCAAATGGGAAAACACTAAATGTAGCTAGGTTTCCATCCAATTGGCAACAGGTTTAAATGCAAATATTCAAAAATCCACAATAAAGAAAATATGGGTATTTTCCAACAGTGGTGTTTTCACCAAACTGACTTGTGCGGATGAAAATCAGTAAGTGATGACATAGTACTGAGTAAAAAATCGAAAGTTCAATGTGTTCCATCATATTTTCAACTTTACTGATCATTTTATCACAAAAACTGTTGTGGTAAACAGCAAATGTGCCTACTCTGGTATTGGCACGTGCAACAGCTCACAGATACAGTTAGATTATTATGGATAAGAGCAAGAAAATCTGTATTCGTTGTCATGACGTTGGCCTCTTTAAGTATAGCAACCCCATCCCCCTCTCCCCCTGCCTCCCCCTTTCCTCCTTCAACTAGGCTGCTGTGGTCAGAGGTCGTAAATACCTGAGAATACCTCATGGACACACCGTTATAGAGTAGTTTTTCATGGAGACAAAGGAAATCCTTCCACCTCACAGAACTTGAGGTACAAACAAATTTCATGTTCCAGAGAAAGTGTAAAAGATCGGTGAAGAATCCAGCTACGAACTGGTCCGTTTGTCACAACTTGGGAAGCTCAAGAGAGATGGTGTGGTCACATTACCATAACGCTGTTTATATAATAGCCTCAGATATGATATCTAATTGTTGTATAAGATGAATGAATGAGTATGATACTGTTTGTATAATTGGGTAATATGATTGTGGACTGTTTAATGAAGAAAAATTCAATTCCCTTTTGATTTGAACTAAATCAGAGGACCGCCATTAAGCCCAGTTAGAGTCAGACATCCTGGGACAGCCCTCTTCTGCCATTCCAAATAAACCCCAACTTTGAGAAATTATCAGCAGACCGAGTTTACCTCAATTACGAGATGGCTAAAGGTTGCAGACCAAGCTTACCTCAATTAGGAGATGGCTAAAGGTTGCAGACCAAGCTTACCTCAATTAGGAGATGGCTAAAGGTTGCAGACCAAGCTTACCTCAATTAGGAGATGGCTAAAGGTTGCTGACCAAGCTTACCTCAATTAGGGGATGGCTAAAGGTTGTAGAGTATTTTAACCATACCACGTGGTTAAACTCTTAGAGTATCGATACTGACAGAATGAGAATAAGTCTTTGATATTAATTACTAGTCTGCAGCTTGGAATTCGGTATCATTGAGCGCAAAGAACGACAACCGCCAAAACATCCATTCTATAACGAATGTCACTTTGAGCTATCCCCTCTAACCAGGATAGAGAGAGAGAGAGAGAGAGAGAGAGAGAGAGAGGGAGAGAGACGGACAATTCTATGAAAGACACAAACTTTTCACCAGCGATCAAGACAACACACTGAGCGTAAATATATATATTGATTGCAATTGTTCCCGAATGAGTGAGCGTTCATGTGTAAAGGGTTAGCATTTTAATTGTTATAATTAACTCTGTGGTGACTTCTTAGTTGACCCCCCATTTCTCCTTTGTCTAACAAGCCGCCATGCCGGTTCAGCCACTAGGGCACATTCTCCTATCATTTCATGTAACCACATTTACTGAGTTTGTTTGTTTATGCATTTCTGTGAATTACTTAGTTAGTAATAAATTAATGATTTAAGACAATTGATGTATGGATGACTCATAGTGAAGACTGGGTTCGTGCAGATAACCAACAATTTACGACGTTTGGAATGAGACTACCGTGAGGTAAAATAAATCATTAATGAGAAGACTATTGATCAGATATGAAAATATCTGAAAGGTTATATTGGGAAATTATAACTTTTTAATCTGAATACTTTCCTTGGTGCCCCAACTTCCTAGTTAATTACAGTTACATGATTATTCAGTTTAATCGAGTAACTAATTACATAGAATCTTTGATAAAAAACTATCAGTCTTCAGTTAATGATAGTAAAGACACGACATTGTCAAACGGCACACAAGCATCGATCACGTCACCAGAATAAGACCCTCTAGCTGGTATCAAGGTAAGACCCAAGTGCAGACTGTGTGAAGTAACAATGTTTATTATAACAACAGGGGCAGGCAAATGACAGGTCAAGGCAGGCAGGGGTCGATAATCCAGAGTAGGAGCAAAGGTACAGGACGGCAGGCAGGCAGAGTTCAGTAATCCAGAGGTTGAGCAAAGGTACAGGACAGCAGGCAGACTCAGGGACAGGCAGAGTGGTTAGGCGGGTGGGTACAGGGTCAGGACAGGCAAGGGTCAAAGGGTGTAGACAAGGGCAGGTGAAACAGATTAGGGCATGACACCCTCGGTATTTATTGGAAAGCACCAAGATCACGGTGCGCTTTCACCACCCAGTGAAGTCGTCATAGATTATTTAATCTGTAGTTTAATAAATTGCATGGTTTCCCGAGTCGTAGCAGGAGGACCTCACACCATATCATCACGTGACTCCACGTTAACTTCAATATCATCGTGATTATACCAATATCTGCGCAATTTTACAAACACAAAAAGATCCCACCATGTCGAATTAACAAATGATCTGTCTACATTTACAACACTGTACCGAGACTTCCTGTTTCCATCACAGATGTCGATTTAAAAAAAAAAAAAAATTATATTTTTTTTACTGTATGACTTTACTGGAATAAGAACTGTGGATGGAAACGTGGTTAGTGATGTTCTTTTTTGTTCGAATGTATATGCATGAAACATACATTATTAGAAAACAAGCCTCACACTCAGTCATAGTTAGTAGTAGATGAATGAATTGGCAAGAATGAAGGTTCAGAGGAAGGTTAGCCTGATCATTTAAACCACTTAAATATACAGTGCATTCGGAAAGTATTCAGGCCCCTTGACTTTTTCCACATTTTGTTACGTTACAGCCTTATTCTAAAAATGATTAAATTATTTTTTACCCTCATCAATCAACACAAAATACCCCATAATGACAAAGGGAAAACAGGTTTAAATAAGTATTCAGACCCTTTGCTATGAGACTTGAAATTGAGTTCAGGTGCATCCTGTTTCCATTGATCATCTTTGAAATGTTTCTTCAACTTCGTTGGAGTCCACCTGTGGTAAATACAATTGATTGGACATGATTTCAAAAGGCACACACCTTTCTATATAAGGTCCCACATTTGACAGTGCATGTCAGAGCAAAAACCAATCCATGAGGTTTGAAGGAAATGTCCTTAGAGCTCAGAGACAGGATTGTGTCGAGGCATGGATCTAGGGAACAGTACCAACATTTCTGCATCATTGAAGGTCCCAAAGAACACAGTGGCCTCCATCATTCTTAAATGGAAGAAGTTTGGAACCACCAAGACTCTTCCAAGAGCTGGCCGCCTGGTCAAACTGAGCAATAGGGGGAGAAGGGCCTTGGTCAGGGAGGTGACCAAGAACCAGATGGTCACTCTGACAGAGCTCCAGAGTTCCTCTGTGGAGATGGAAGACACTTCCAGAAGGACAACCATCTCTTCAGCACTCCACCAATCAGGCCTTTATGGTAGAGTGGCCAGATGGAAGCCACTCCTCAGTAAAAGGCACATTACAGCCCACTTGGAGTTTGCCAAAAGGCACCTAAAGGACTCTCAGACCATGAGAAACCAGATTCTCTGGTCTGATGAAACCAAAGCTGAACTCTTTGGCATGAATGTCAAGCGTCACGTCTGGAGGAAACCAGACACCATCCTTATGGTGAAGCATGGTGGTGGCAGCATCATGCTGTGGGGATGTTTTTCAGCGGCAGGGACTGGGAGATTAGTCAGGATCGAGGGAAATATGAACGGAGCAAAGCACAGAGAGGTCCTTGATGAAATTGTGCTCCAGAGCGTTCAGGACCTCAGACTGGGGAAAAGTTTCACCAAACAACAGGACAACAACCCTAAGCACAAGTGTTTCAATGTCATTGAGTGGCCCAGCCAGAGCCCGGACTTGAACCCGATCAAACATTTCTGGAGAGACCTGAAAACAGCTGTGCAGCTACACTCCCCATCCAACCTGACAGAGCTTGAGAGGATCTGCAGAGAAGAATGGAAGAAACTCCCCAAATACAGATGTGCCAAGCTTGTAGCGTCATAACCAAGAAGACCCGAGGCTGTAATTGCTGCCAAATATGCTTCAACAAAGTACTGAGTAAAGGGTCTGAATACTTAAATAAATATAATATTTCTGTTGTTTTTTTAAACACTTGCAAACTTTCTATAAACCTGTTTTTGCTTTGTCATTATGGGGTATTGTGTGTAGATTAATGAAGGGGAAAAAAAGATGTAATCAATTCAACAATAAGGCTGTAACGTAACAAACTGCAAAAAGTATAAATACTTTCCGAATGCACTGTATTCACATTCACAGAACATTTACTATTTTCAAACTGCTTTTTCTATATTCTTACTGACTATTTGTCATTCTCCATACCTTATTCCAATGTATTCAACATTTGCATGCCCACCGTGGTATTGGGCAAGTGCTGACATTTGAGAACTCATCTGGTTTAGAAATCAAACTCTGGTCACCTTGTATAAACCAACACCTTATATTCATTTTGCCCAGCTGTTTTTAGTGATGATTATATTGCAAGGTATGTGTAGGATATGTCATGTCTTCTCATATGCATATGCAGCTGTCGTTTTTTAAACCTCCATTCTAGCATATATGACACACGCACACCTTTCTATCTACATGATTTTATTTGGGTTTATATGTCAATTATATGATTGAATGTCTCTTTAAGCCTGAAGCTAGTTACTTGACCATGATAAAACATGATTCAAAAATGTAATTCACCAACAGAAAGACAATGAAACACTAGCTTCCTGAGCAGGCAAATTGATATTTACAGTAGCTGGCTAGGCTAGTCAAACTGTAACATTGGCTGGCTTTCAATACACTGGGTAAGTGGTCAGTGGAATTACCTCTTCATACAATCAATACAATTAGTGTTCTGGGTTCTGATTGGTTCTGGGTTCTGAGGGTTCTGATTGGTTCCAAGTTTAGCAGTTCAGCAAAGTTGTCTGAGCAGACAGTGTTGAAATATACTTTTAATGAGAAAATGTGCAAGAATTTAAGGTGCCAACAAATGTCATAGTCATCATAAGAATGTTTTACTCTCTTATTCAAATAAATATGCTCCTCCCTTAATGGAAATTGATCAACTTTATATTTTTCGGCTTTGGCCTGCCACCTACCCACTGGGCAAAAACTGGTTGAATCAATGTTTCTGCATAATTTCAACCCCAAAACTTTTAGTCTAAAGTCAATGGTTTTTTGGGGTTGATTTCACATTGAATTTACATTAGTTGACATCTCAACCAATATGTAAATGAAAACTAGACGTTGAACTGATGTGTGTACACAGTGGGTAGTAACTTGATCAAGAAGCTTGTTGTCAGTTAGCTAGCTAGCTAACAGGAGTTAGCTGTGGATTGTCAACTAATTTAATGTGTACGGATGAGAAAATAAACCCTTTAATTGTCTGCAAATGCTTGTGAATTGTTGCATTATTCAAGAGTGTAATATAGTTTGGTAGAATTATTCAATAGTGTAATATGTTTTAGAAGAAAGGTTGCTTGGATTGTTAAATATTTTGTGCTTAGGGATGGATTGAAATTTACAGAATGGTTAGGAAAATGGGGGTGTCATGCTTTTTAAATTTCAGTCAAGGGAAGGGTTTAGTATTTTTAAATATAGTACAGGGGAGGGTCATGTAATTTGTATTTGATGAAATTTCTATATTTCTCAAGTGTTTTAGAAAGTGTTCCTTATTAGGCTACACTGTATATCAATGTGTGCCCGATACTGCCCCTCATCTCTGATTCTCCGCTGCTTACAATATCAAGTGCACCTATAGGCTATTTAGTGTGGTCTCAATCAAATGATCTATAGCCTATAGACTATAAGCTACGAAGTGCATGCTAGGAGAAGCACAGAGCAAAGTTATATTTCTAAGATAGCTGCTGGGATAGTGTAAATACAACTAGGCTGCATTTCACACTGCAATGGATATTCCAATCCTGAGCCCTGGCCTTGCTGATCAAATACGTTTTTTTTAACGTGCTCCCTAACCAATGGCTGTGCTGTGTAGGCGTACTCAGTGGCCTTGTGGTTAGTGTCCGCCCTGAGATTGGAGGTTTGTGCTTTTGATCCCTGGCCCATTCATACCAAAGAAAAGTGGGGCACAATGCTTTTCTGCTTGGGGGTATGACCATGTGATAGATTTGCCTCTTGTTCAGCCCAATCTAACACAGTGCATTGTATAAATTAGATTTATCAGAGGAATTTATTGAGGGATTATTTTATCTTTATTTAACTAGGCAAGTCAGTTAAGAACAAGAATAATTTTTTATTTTCAATGACAGCCTAGGAACAGTGGGTTAACAACCTTGTCAGCTCAGGGATTCGATCTCACAACCTTCTGGTTACTAGTCCAACACTCTAACCACTAGGCTACCCTGAGATGGCCTCTGCAGAAATCAATTCAATTCAAGGGGCTTTATTGGCATGGGAAACATATTTTAACATTGCCAAAGCAAGTGAGAGGGATAATATACAAAAGTGAAATAAACAATACAATTTAACAGTAAACATTACACTCACAGAAGTTCCAAAAGAATAAAGACATTACAAATGTCATGTTATGTATATATACTCTGTTGTAACACTGTACAAATGGTTCAAGTACAAAAGGGAAAATAAATAGGCATAAATATGGGTTGTATTTACATTGGTGTTTGTTCTTCACGGGTTGACCTTTTCTTGTGGCAACAGGTCACAAATCTTGCTGCAGTGATGGCACACTGTGGTATTTCACCCAGTAGATATGGGAGTTTATCAAAATCAGGTTTGTTTTCAAATTCTTTGTGGAGCTATGTAATCTGAGGGATATATGTGTCTCTAATATGGTCATAAATTGGGCAGGAGGTTAGGAAGTGCAGCTCAGTTTCCACCTCATTTTGTGGGCAGTGTGCACATAGCCTGTCTTCTCTTGAGAGCTAGGTCTGCCTACGGCGGCCTTTCTCAATAGCAAGGCTATGCTCACTGAGTCTGTACATAGTCAAAGCTTTCCTTAAGTTTGGGTCTGACAGTGGTCAGGTATTCTGCCACTGTGAACTCTCTGTTTAGGGCCAAATAGCATTCTAGTTTGCTGTTTTTTTGTTAATTCTTTCCAATGTGTCAAGTAATTATCTTTTCTCCTGTTTCTTCTCCTGTTTTCTTATGATTTGGTTGGGTCAAATTGTGTTGCTGTCCTGGGACTCTGTGGGGTGTGTTTGTGTTTGTGAACAGAGCCCCAGGACCAGCTTGCTTAGGGGACTCTTCTCCAGGTTCATCTCTGTAGGTGATGGCTTTGTTATGTAAGGTTTGGAATTGCTTCCTTTTAGGTGGTTGTAGAATTTAACGGCTCTTTACACACTTGAATGAATAGAACATTTGAATGAATACCTCTCTCCTCCAAAACCAGAGGGGGAGGGAGAGAGAGACATTGCAGTTGATATACTGTAGATAGATGAGTTAGCGCAGAACTTCCCGAAAACAATACGCACGCTTCAATGGGGCAGATGTCGAAGTTGTTGTGATTCTGGATGGCCAGATAGCTACCAACAATGACAAGAAACTATCATGTGGGGATTCGTAAGAGAGTGAACGTTATTTATACCTCTCTGAAATGAAAATGGATGGCCCTCATTCAGCAAAATATATTTTACCCAAACCCTACCCTGTAGTATGATCTAAAATAAAGACGCGTGACAACGAGGTTCTAGCTCCAGCCTGTTTATTAACCTAACCCTTGCATGTCCTACCTAGGTATGGATGCCCCCAAGGGACATCCTACTACATCTTCCCCTCTCCCATGAACAAGAACTCAACATGCATAACCACTGAAGCATAACTGAAATGCAATTTGGAAACCAGTATTATTCTCTAACATGCTACTTTCCATCCTGAAACAGTATGAAAGCATTAAATCACACAGTATGAACATTAATTTAGGTACAGTCTCTTTTTGCTGGGTATGTTCCCCAGCAGTATGTTTTCTCTTCACGTAACATAGTCTTTCAGCCACTCTGGTGGCTTCACATCCCTTTTTGGGCGCTCTTGTGGCTCTGTGAGCATTCTCTCTCCTTCACCCTCTTTTTGTGCATTTTCTGTGTCCTCGGTCTGTGTGGCTGGTAGATCTGGAAGAGCTCTGAGGTGTGTTTTGTTCCTTCATACCTCTTCTGAGCCTGTGTCCACCACATAGGAGCATGGGGCACCCGCTTTCCTCAGCACTGTTGCTGGTGTCTTTGAGTTTGTAATCCACACGTGTTGACCTTCGGTCAGCTCTGGCCTCTCCTTAGCACGGTGTCTCCGATTAAAGTCTCCAGTTTGCGTTTGTTTCAGACGTTTGTCCCTCTCAGCAAAGGCCTTTCTGTTCGGCCATCTGGGTTTGAGCTGAGCCGGCGAGACAGGCAATGGGGAACGCAGTCTCCTGCCCATCAGGAGCTCGGCAGGCGACGGCCCATGATGCAGTGGTGTAACTGTAAGCTAACAGAGCCCTGTATGGATCCTTGTTCTTTTTCAGCAGTCCCTTGACTGTCTTCACAGCTCTCTCTGCCTCACCATTACTCTGTGCATGGTAGGGGCTGCTGGTCACATGTATGAAGTCATATTCTGCGGCAAAAGCAGAAAAGGAGCTTGCAGAGAACTGGGGAGCGTTATCTGTAACCAGGACCAGGCTATGGGTGTCTTTGCTATTTCAATGTATCTTGAGTAGTAATCTACCACTAGCAGATAAGTGTCATTTTTCCAATAGAACATATCCGCCCCTACCTTTTGCCATGGCCGTTTTGGCAGCTCCATTGCCATCATTGGCTCTGGATGACAAGGTTGACATTTTGTAGACCTCACACTGGGCCACTAGCTTGGCAATCTGAGTACTCAGACCAAGCCACCACACTGACTGTTGAGCCCTCAGTCTGCATTTGGTTATCCCCATGTGTCCATCATGCACTCTGTCTAGCATTTCTGGTTGTAGAGTCTGGGATAACTATCCGTAGTCCTTTCATGAGAAGGTCTCCATTACAGTGGAAGTCACTTTGGTGCACCCAATAGGGCTTCAGCAGCTGAGGCAGTTCCTCCTGCCTGGGCCATCCCTTTTTACACTTCTGAACTATCTGTTGGCAGATGTGGTCTTGTTGTTGCTCCTCTGCAATCTGCTGCAGTTTGGTCTGAGATGCAGGTAGACTGTCCCTTATTGCATTAATGGACACCTGTACCTCACCCTCTAGACATTGCTCCTCCTCTGATAATGGACATTTAATTGGGGCCCTGGAGAGTGCATCTGCTGTGATCAGTGCCTTCCCTGGCACATACACCACCTTGTAGGTGAACCTCAGTAATCTGAGGCGGAAGCGCAGAACTCTGGGAGGCAAGTCGTCCAGTGCTTTTGTCCCTAACAGAGCCAACAGTGGTTTGTGGTCGGTCTCTGCTGTAAACTGCAGGCCAATAAGGTATTGGCTGAGCCTTTCACATGCCCATGTGATAGCCGACGCCTCCTTCTCCACTTGAGCAAATCTTTGCTCTGTGTCGGATAAGCTTCGGGAGATGTATGCTATTGGACGCCACTCCATGTTGTCCTGCATCTGTGTGAGGACCGCCCCTGGCCCAAAGGATGATGCATCTGCTGATACTTTTGTCTTAGCGTGGGGACGATACTGGGCCAGCACTCTTTGTGAGGCCAGGTCTCCTTTGATTTTGTCAAACGCTACCTGTTGCATGTGACCCCATGACCAGTCATTCTCTTTGGCTAGTAAGTCTCTCAGAGGTTTGGTTGTATCTGAGAACTGTGGGAGGAACTTACCCACATATGTGGCCATGCCTAAGAAGGTCCTGACTTCAGCCATATTCTGGGGTCTGGGCATATCTGTGATGGCGCTGATCTTCTCTGGGTCCGGCTCTATTCCAGCGGCACTGATTTTGTGTCCCAAGTACAAGACTTCTGATTGTGCAAAAGTGCATTTTTCATTGAGTGTCAAGCCAGTCTCCTGGAGTCGGGTCAGAAATGCTGTGAGCCTTACATCATGTTCTGCTCTGTCCCTTCCGTACACGAGCACATCGTCCACGTGGACTATGACGCCACTCAGCCCCTCCAACAGCTGGGACATGCATCTTTGGAAATGCTCAGGACCGGAAGCGATTCCAAATGGCAAAACGTTAAAACAGTACCGGCCAAACGGTGTTATAAACGTTGTGAGTGCCCTACTCTGTGATGACAGCGGTATCTGCCAGAAACCTGAGCGGGCATCCAGCTTTGTGAAGACTTGTGAGCCATCCAACTGAGCCAGTGACTGCTCCACTGATGGTAAGATGTGTCTCTCTCTGCAGAGTGCCTCATTCAATTTAGTCTTGTCCACACAGATCCTTATTTCCCCATTGGCTTTTGGGACCACCACCATCCCTGCACACCAGTCTGTGGGACTCTCTATTTTAGACACCGCCCCAATGTCTTCCATCCTCCCCAACTCTTCCTTTACTCTGGCCAATAAAGGGATAGGCACTCGGCGGGGGGTGGTAAACGCATAGGGGACAGCATCCTCTTTCAGGTGGATTTTGTAGTCACCTTCTATCCTTCCTAGACCAGAAAACACTTTTGGGAATTTATTTTTGAAAACCTCACCTGGGTCCTCCAGTTCGCTCACTCTCTCAATGAGTTGCAATGCTTCAATTGCTGGCAGCCCCAGCAACGGTCTGGCAAGAGAGTCAATGACGAAGACAGGCTGGATGGCACTTTTGTCTTTACTCTCCAGTTTAATCACCAACTGCCCTACCACTGGTAAAATGTTATTACTGGGCCCGTACAGTTTTTTGTTTGTAGAGAGCAAAGGGCCATCTCTGCTATAGCTATACAGCCTAGATGGGATAGCTGTCACTGCTGCCTCAGTGTCTAGTTTAAATTACACAACCTCCCCATTGAGTTTAATGTCTGAATGCCAGCCAGTATTGTTTCCCTTTACTTCTCCCAGCAAGATGCTGTCCTGCTGTACCTCCTCTGAAACCTCATGCATTTGCTTTAATCGACAGACAGCTGAAAAGTGTCCTCTCCTGTGACATTTCCTGCATTCAGCATCCTTTGCTGGGCAATCTTTCCATCTGTGGAAAGGGGATTTCCCACATTTGCGACAAACATTTGAACTAGCTACTGGTGCTGTCTGTGATTGTTTTCTCCACGTCTGTCTCTGTTTTGTGTTTCCCTCCGTTTTTTAGCTCTGTATGAAAATGCATGTATTTCCTCACTCTCTTCATTCTGCAAGGAGCTGCTGTCGCGCAGTATCGTCTGCTGTCTTTTTACTGTCTCACTCTGCCTAACCTGGTTTACAGCTTTGGACAAGGTAAGCTGGGAATCCAACTGTAACTTTTCAGAAAGTGATATATTCCTTATTCCGACTACAATCCGATCACGGATCAGCTGTTCCCTGAGCCGCCAAACTGACAACGTTCTGCTAGTTTGTGAACAGCTGTGATAAAACTGTCGGTGGTTTCACCCTGCTCCTGTTTGCGCATATTAAACCTAGCTCTCTCAAAAATAATGTTGTGTCTCCCTACAAAATGCGTTTCAAAACAGTCTTTAACGGCACTGTAGTTAAGTTTCTCTTCCTCGGTCAACGTTGAAGCAATTCATATATCCTCGGCTTCATCACCCATAGAGTAGATCAGTGTATTAACTTGAAATGCCTCATTTTTCACGTTTAAGCCTGATGCTACCCTGGACCTTTCAAAGCGCCTGATCCATTTCGGCCAGTTTTGAATGTCCATACAAACAAAATTCTCCGGGGGAGTAATGTGAAATCAGTCAGTACTAGCCACTGGCCTGTCCGTGTTTGCGCCAGAGCCCGTTGAACTTGGGAGTCGCAAACCCTGAAATCCCGCCAGCTTCTTCCTCTTGCAACATGTTGCTTAGCAGTAGCTAAGTCCTTGCTCGTTAGCTAGCAAAATAATGATATGCACTGTTTTATCTCCAACACTGTGCCCTCCCTGCTTTGAAACAGCCTGAATGTATGATTTACTTGGTACCTCCTTCACGTTTATGTGATTTTTAAAACCACTTCTGACACCATGTAGTATGATCTAAAATAAAGACGCGCGACAACAAGGTTCTAGCTCCAGCCTGTTTATTAACCTAACCCTTGCATGTCCTACCTAGGTACGGATGCCCCCAAGGGACATCCTACTACATACCCTGTACCCAAAATAATAAAACAATGTGGATAGCAGAGAACATGCTTACAATTTACCTTAACTTATTGGACAGACCAGCTTTACACTGAACCCAAACCAGCTGCGCACGTGCGCTATCGTGCATAAGTTTATTTTGTCCCCCCACACCAAACGCGATCACGACACGCAGGTTAAAATATAAAAACAAATTCTGAACCAATGACATTATTTTGGGGACAGGTCGAAAAGCATTAAACATGCATAGCAATTTAGCTAGTTTGCTTGCACCTGCTAGCTAATGTTAATTTGTCCTATTTAGCTAGCTTGCTGTTGCTAGCTAATTTGTCCTGGGATATAGACATTGAGTGGTTATTTAACCTGAAATGCACAAGGACCTCTACTTCGACAATTAAGCCACACAACACTGCCAACCGAATCGTTTCTAGTCATCTCTCCTCCTTCTAGGCGGTTTCATTGTATTACCACGACTACTGGCAAAACAGTTTGTCTTTCATTCACCCACATGGGTATAACCAATGAGCAGATGACACGTGGGTACCTGCTTCTATAAACCAATGAGATGGGAGAGGCAGGACTTTCAGTGCGATCTGCGTTAGAAATAGGAATGAGTTCTATTTTACGCTTCGAACACACCGACTGTGTCATTGCGTTTCGATACACCAGAAGTACATTCATTTCCAATGGAACGCTGAATTTGCCTTGCACCATTGCGTTGCAGAGGCAGTTGCAGTACGTTCTGTGTGGTGCATACGTTCATGCATCAAATTGTATGCGTAGACTTAACAGAAAGTAGCAAAATATGAATGTAGATTTTTTTTTGCACACATATTCAGTAAAAATGTGCATAAAAACAGTTTGATTGCATAATTTCTTCACATTTTTTATTAATTTATTTGCCAAGTATATTATTTATTCGATAACATCCACAAATTAATTGTGAGAGCCTATAATATAATAAATAGTCAAGAAAGCAGAGTAGGCTCTTTCAACAATAAGACCAACGTTGAGGAAGGTGGTCTTGATCACGCTGTTGGGCCGGGACCAGCCCCGCCGAAAGCGCAGGTCTGTGTGGGTCCAGAGATGGTTAAAGTCCCGAAAGCAGGCAGGGGAGTTCCACCGTCTAATTAAAGAGCTTTCACTGTTTGGAGAGGAATTCCGAAGTTACTTTCGCCTGGACCGAAGCCAGTTCGATCACCTGCTCTAGATGGTTGGAGCCAGGATCACCTGGATGGATACCAACTACCGGGAGTCCATCAGCCCAGTTGAACGCCTGGCGATTTGTCTCCGGTCTCCTGTAATCTGTAAGAGAACAACAAGAGCATGTATTTTTGGCACAACTGCAGACCGATACAGGGACTACTCAAAGCCTAGACGTAGTAGGGGAACTTCTGACTAGAGGTCAACCGATTAATCGGAATGGCCGATTAATTAGGGCCGATTTCAAGTTTTCATAACAATCGGAAATCGTTATTTTTGGGCGCCGATTTAAAGATTTTCTTTTTGATTATTTTTTACACCTTAATCTTTATTTAACTAGGCAAGTCAGTTAAGAACACATTCATATTTTCAATGACGGCCTAGGAAGGGTGGGTTAACTGCCTCGTTCAGGGGCAGAAAGACAGATTTTCACCTTGTCAGCTCAGGGTATACAATCTTGCAAACTTACAGTTAACTAGTCCAACGCAATAACGACCTGACTCTCTCTCGTTGCACTCCACAAGGAGACTGCCTGTTACGCAAATGCAGTAAGCCAAAGGTAAGTTGCTAGCTAGCATTAAACTTATCCTATAAAAAACAATCAATCATAATCACTAGTTAACTACACATGGTTGATGATATTACTAGATATTATCTAGTGTGTCCTGTGTTGCATATAATCTGACTGAGCATACAAGTATCTAACTGTGCGGTGGTAGGCAGAAGCAGGCCTCTTAAACATTCATTCAAACAGCACTTTTGTGCGTTTTGTCAGCAGCTCGTCGTTGTGCGTCAAGCATTGCGTTGTTTATGACTTCAAACCTATCAACTCCCGAGATGAGGCTGGTGTGACCGAAGTGAAATGGCTAGCTAGTTAGTGCGCTAATAGCATTTCACACTTCACTAGCTCTGAGACTTGGGGTGGTTGTTTCCCTTGCTCTGCATGGGTAACGCTGCTTCGATGTGGTGGCTGTTGTCGTTGTGTTGCTGGTTCGAGCGAGGAGAGGGACGGAAGCTATACTGTTACACTGGCAATACTAAAGTGCCTATAAGAACATCCAATAGTCAAAGGTTAATGAAATACAAATGGCATAGAGGGAAATAGTCCTACAATAACTACAACCTAAAACTTCTTACCTGGGAATATTGAAGACTCATGTTAAAAGGAACCACCAGCTTTCATATGTTCTGAGCAAGGAACTGAAACGTTAGCTTTCTTACACAGCACATATTGCACTTTTACGTTATTGAGGTATTATATTAAGTTAAAATAAGTGTTAATTCAGTATTGTTGTAATTGTCATTATTACAAATACATTTTTTTATTTTACTTTTTCATTTTTTATATATATATTTTTTTAAATCGTCCGATTAAAATCGGTATCAGCCTTTTTGGTCCTCCAATAATCGGTTGACCTCTACTTCAGACATGGCCATAAAGTGTCACGAATCCCGCTTCCTGAGTCTGTTTGCCTGTGTTTCTGTCCTGGAGTGTGTTTCCTGTGTCCTGGAACGCACCCGGTCTGGTTGCCGGGCGAATTAGCTTGTTGGGAGATCGATGTTCACCCGCACCTGTATCCCATCAGTAATCTGCACACCTGTCCTGATCATCACCTCTCCCCTTCAAAAGCTCTGACCTGACATCCATTCCCTGCCGGATCGTTAGCCATGAACAGTATGTTGTGCGTCTTGCTTGCTTTTAACTTACCGCCGTTTGTTTTGTCTACAGCCATTCACCCGGAACCCATACCCCATCCCTGTCTGCTCGTCGCCAGTGTGTTATCCATTGGATCTGCCTATCCACTCCCATCAACCCACCTCCGCTGCCCGCTCCTCCACCCGGAACTATCTACCTCCACGTTCTTATTGATTAATAAATACTCACCATCTTTATACTCACCTTGTCCTGGTCTGCTTCTGGGTCCAATTCTGGTAAACCCTGACATAAAGAGAGAGCGGTCAGGGCACTGGAGATCTGAGGTACGAAGAGGTGTGTCTGTCTCTGGAAAAAAAATGAAATAATATGTAGCCATAACAAAGCTAAACAAACAAATGGCCCCTGGATGTCACGGACTAGTCGATGGAACATAACTTCACAAAAAGTTAACACCCTGGTTTAAGTGGTTTTAAATGAAAAAAATATATTGACCTTTAATCTCGTAAGAGAGGAAGAGCATCTGTGAAAACTGTATGAGTTTCAATTCAGAAATCTATTTAACACTAATAATGAATGCTATCCTAAGACTTTATAAACAAATGACTTTATGAATTGACTGAATTTAAACAGACCTGACGTGTGTGAAAAGAAAGGTACAATGAGGGAGGTCAAAACAACAACCAAACAACTCATCTCCATCTTCCTGTCCTTCCTGTGAGCTGGTCAGCTAAATTGACTCCATTTCTGAAAGGGAAGAGAACACAAGTAATATGACACCATAAAAGCTGAGATTTATGTTAACTAAATACTGCTTGTATAGTGTAGTTAGTGGCATAAATATAGGAACATGGTGGTACAGTTGGTAATACTTGCCGTTTACTCATGAAATTTGTATTTCAGATCAAAACGATGAATATGACAGGCAGATATTTCAACAGCAAACTGTTTTAGGATATTTTCGAACCCAGAAACAAGAGCTATACATTTGCCTCATTAATACTTTGATCGTGTCACGTTCGTCATAGTGAGAAGACCAAGGCGCAGCGTGAATTGAATACATGTTAAATTTTAATGAAGACGGACACTAAACAAACTTCAAACCGAAAGTGCCGCTATACTACAAACGTATAGACAATAACCCACAAAATACCCAAAGAAGATGGCAGCCTAAATATGGTTCCCAATCAGAGACAACGATAAACAGCTGCCTCTAACTGAGAACCAATCGAGGCAACCATAGACATACATAAACACCTAGATGGAAAACAACCCCATAAACCTACAAAACCCCTAGACAGTACAAAATACATTCATCACCCATGTCACACCCTGACCCAACCAAAGTATATAAAGAAAACAAAGAACACTCAGGTCAGGGCGTGATAGATCTGAAATACCAATAAACCTACATGACTATACTGTAAAAATGACCTACTTTACTTCACAGTTGCACACTTATGACACTACCTGTGATGTGGAGAAAAAAAACATACCATTGAACTCGGCCTCGAAAAGCAGCTGATACATTTTAACCTTGACTGCTGCTTTTCTTTGCTGAGGCAGCCTCTTCAGTGTTGGCACTAGGCTCATGGCAAAGAGGGTCTCTTCATCCTCCTTCCTGTGAGCATCAGGTTGGGCTGCATCTCTCTCGACGGCTTGGAGGAGAGCCTCTGCTGAAATGAGTTGAGTGGATCCGGGGGCTGGTACCTCCGATGATGCCTAGTGTGACGTTCCTCTTTGTTTCTCTCTCTGTTTCTCTCCACGGCCACATCCTGTTCAACAAGGTCCTCAGTGGTCACTTCCGTGAGGTTCATAATAATTTCAGGTGGTCCTAGATCCAGAGGTGCTTCCTCCATTTCATCATCTTCCATGGCTGCACCAGTGGTTGTCATACTCGTGGATGATGTTGTAGAGAGTCTCACTCCACCGGTGGAGGTCGCATTGGAGGTGGGTTGACGTTGAGGGTCTTGATGCACCGGTGGAGACAACACTTGTGGATGACGTAGCAGAGGGTCTGGCTGTAAAATTGCCACTCGTTACCCTAGGCACAATAAATGGATAAATGGATCCAGAAAAGAAAGAATGTGGCAGAAGCACCAAGGCTGCTGGCCTGAAGCTGCTGACCCAGACCTCTTATCTTTCTCTGCCCTTCTCTCTCTCTCTGATACCTGTCCCTGAGTCCTCTCCACTTCCTCCTACAGTATTCTTATACATAGACATGAACATGATAAGCCAAACAATTACCTAGTATAACTATAGTTATTGGATAGCTATCATGGACATGTCACCTACTGTACACAGACACACACACACACACACACACACACACACACACACACGGTTATCTGACCAAATTATCAGGGGTACAGTAGTATCTACCATTTCTATTACTATTTATCTAGCATATACACTCACACTCTTTCAAACATGATTATTTGGTAAAGTTATCAGGGGTAGTAACTAGCATAATTTATTTATAATTTATTTGACTATTTCTTACACACACACACACACACACACACACACACACACACCTCATTGGCTAGGTTAGCTAGTTAGCGACATCGAGCACAAGCTCACAACTAAACTGACCTGGCAATCCTACTATCATGGACACTTGTCTCCAAGCATAATTTTTTGTGTGTTTATGTCCCTAGCGGTCAGCAGTTGTGTCAAAAAGACATGGTTTTGAGAATACTGCGAAAATGATTCTCTCCTCCATGTGTCCAACCGCATGCGACCATTTGCAAAAGGTACCTGCATCAGTATAGTTGCCTAGCTGCGCAAAATGTTATGCAGCAGTGATGCAAATACGCAGTCGGTGTGTTCGATTGAATTGAATAACAAGGATTTCTACATTTATTTTGCGACACTCGCGCACGCGACGTGTCCGGTCTGGTCAGCATGTTAGATATACCGTTTTACAACTCCCAAGCCTGTTTGATGACTCTGCCATTGTGTTTGCAGGTTTGAGGAAAAATGCCTTTTATAAACATGTCATGCAATTCTGTCATTTTACATATTAGCTGAATCTTTTTAATACCACACATACATACTGTATTACCAAAATGACAGGCTAAGACTGGACAGAGAGATAGGCCTATGTGTTCATCTTATCATATTTCTCTAATGCCAAATCAGCGTGTCTTGTTTGCATCAAAACTGTCCCTGTTCGCAAATAATTAAATCTGAGAGGTCATTAGGAATCTGAGCATGGTACTTTCAAAAGTTAGGCATACCTTTCCACCCCAGACAGAGTAGGCCTACCGACGCAGATAAGAGTATGTTTTAATTGCTGGCTACTCTTCTTCCGTTGCTTAACACAACGAGAGAAGGTCACAAGTGTTTCCCCAAAAGCTGCCCAGGTTTAATAATATTCTATTGTACAGAAAGTGAATAGCGTAATCAATTGATAGTAACAAAATTAGATTACTTCACAGTTAAAGTCAAATTTTTGTCTCCTCAGCCTCTGAATGTCAAAGAAACTAAACAATATACACTGGGTGTACAAAACAGCTCTTTTCATGACAGACTGACCAGGTGAAAGCTATGATCCCTCATTGATGTCACATGTTCAATCCACTTCAATCAGTGTAGATGAAGAGGAGGAGACAGGTCAAAGAAGGATTTTTAATCCTTGAGACAATTGAGACATGGATTGTGTATGTGTGCCATTCAGAGGGTGAATGGGCAAGACAAAATATTTAATTACCTTTGAATGGGATATGGTAGTAGGTGCCAGGCACAACCGGTTAGTGTGTCAGGAATGGTTTACCACCCAAAGGACATCCAGCCAACTTGACACAACTGTGGGAAACATTGGAGTCAACATGGGCCAGCATCCCTGTGGAACGCTTTCCACACCTTCTAGTCCATGTCCCGACGATCTGAGGCCGTTCTGAGGGCAAAAAGGTGTGCAACTTAATATTAGGAAGGTGTTCCTAATGTTTTGTACACTTAGTACAGAGGTTCTACATGGAACCCAGAAGGGTTCTACCTCGAACCAAAAAGGGTTCTCCTCTGGGGACAGCTGAAAAACCCTTAAAGGTTCTAGATAGCACGAGTGTACTTATTTCAGACTTAAATTTGGCATCACCTGATTTTACATTACTTTGTGTTTTTTTATAAGGCCAGATTCAAAAGATTCATTAAATAATTCTTACAGATGAATTTCAGGGTCCTAAAAAATAAATCAAATGTCATCACTATTTTAAAACAAATGTGTTAATAGGGCAGTACATTTTATACAGAAAATGCATGTATTCAGTGGAATGCACTATACTCTGGCATTAGAGATCAGCCACATCTCTCCTTTGATAGAGAACTAACTGAGTCATTGGATTATCATATAATTTTCAATAATAATTTCAACACCAAGACCCATCATCTTGTCCTGTGAGTCTGACAACAATTGTAAGCATTTTATTATTTTCCTTTTCTGAAATGTGTATGTGTGTGAGAGAGAGAGAGGTTAACTGTGGGGTTCTTTATAGTTTGGCTTATTGAACAGGTCCTTCAGAACCTATGTTTGAAGTTGTTGAGTGGTATGGTGGTTGTTTGGCATACACTAGATGCATGTGTTCCAGAGTAGAGAGACCCACAGTAGCTACTGTGGCAGGTGGGAAGGTGGAAATTACCTGAATGTCTTGTATTGTATTTATATTGTATTGGCTTTTGAATTGAGGTGACATAAGTGGATTATTTTTGTATATATTTCTTTACAACATTCTTTGTAGATTTAATCGCTCAATGTTCATCTCAAAGTCCACATGATTTATCTGTTTAAATTTTTTTTGTTGGGGTGTGGGGGGAGACCCCCACTGCGAGGATTCACCTTCGGGTTCTGTGCTAATTCACCAATGTCCTCAAATCCTAGCAACGCCCCTGGTAGATGGGTTTTGGAATGAGCTAGTCAGACCTAATCCCAATTGAAATGCTATGGCAGGATTTGAAATGAGCAGTTCATGCTTGAAAGCCCACAAATGTTGATGAGTTACAGCTGTTCTGCATGGAAGGGAGGGCCGAAATTCCTTCACAGTGATGAGAGAGACTGATCAACAACTACAGGAAGTGTTTGGTTGGAGTCATTGCAGCTACAGATGACAAAACCAGTTATTGAGTGTAAGGGTCAATTACTTTTCACACACAGCTGCATTGGGTGTTGCCTAACTTTGTTTATGAAATAAGTATGTAATTGTTGTGTTATTTGTTCACTTCAGTTTCCCTCTATCTAATATTAGGTTTTGGTTGAAGATCTGGTAACATTCAGTATCAAAAATATGCAATGTGTTTTAGGTTATTGTCCTGCTGAAAGGTGGATTTGTATCCCAGTAGCTTGGTTTCCATTCATTTGGCAACAGATTTCCATGTAAGTTGACACAACTGTGGATTCAAATAAAGATTCAAATAAAGATAATATGCACATTTTTCAACCAGTGGTGTGTTTCCATCAAACTTGTGATGACGTACTGCACACAATTTACTTTTCACTTAAGTTTTTATGTACCAAATCTTTTTTTAAGTTCAATGTGTTTCCATTGCATTTTCAACAAAAGCTATTGCATTAAATAGCAAATGTGCGTACTCTGGTCTTGGCACGTGCGCTCTAACCATCAGCCCGCAGATACACTGCAGGTAGGTTGTGCGGGTAGGCTCATCTACATGATGAAATTATTATGGATAAGAGTAAGAGTATTTGTATTTGTCAAACGGCAGTCAAGTATCGATCATCATGTCACCAGAATAAGACTCTCTATATTTATTAAGGAGCGTCAAGATCACCACGCACTTTCACCACAATGTGAAGTTCATCGTCATTTATTTTATCTATAGCCTAATAAACTGCATGATTTCCAGAGTCGTAGTGGGAGTACCACACACCATGTCATTGCGTGACTCCAAGTTTACTTCGATATGTTGGTTGTTAAATCAATATTTGTGCATAAAGGCATTTCTACCACCATTTCTTGCATAATTAATTTGACCGACACGAAAAGGTCCCACCATGTCAAATGAACAAATGATCTGTCAGCCTTTATAAAATTGTACCGAACTTCCTGTTTGTATCACAGGAGTCTTGATAAAATAAAAAAAATACGGTTTGACTTTACTCGCAAAAAACGTGGAAATGTGGTTAGTGTCTGTTGGAAAGCAGACTGAACCAGGTCTTCCTCTAGGACTTTGCCTGTGCTCTATTCCTAATATTTATATCCTAAAACACGTCCTAGTCCTTGCCTATGACAAGCTCACCCATAACATGATGCAAATACCAACATGCTTGAAAATATGAAAAGTGGTACTGATTGATGTGTTGTGTTGGATTTGCCACAAAAATAATGCCTTGTATTCCGGACCAAAAGTTAATTTCTTTGCCAAAGTTTTTGCAGTATTATTTTAGTGCTTTGTTTTGGATGCATTTTAGAGAAATTGTTTTTTTCTCTACAGCCTTCCTTCCGTTCATTCTGTAATTTACAGTAGTATTGTGGAGTAACAACAATGTTGTTGATCCATCCTCAGTTTTCTCCTGTCACAGCCATTTAACTCTGTAACTGGTTTAAAATCACCTTTGGCCTCATGGTGAAATCTCTGAGACGTTTCCTTCCTCTCCGTCAACTGAGTTAAAAAGGACGCCTGTATCTTTGTAGCGACTGGGTGTATTAATACACCATCCAATGTGTAATAATAATTTCACCATGCTCAAAGGGATATTAAATGTCTGCTTTAAAAAAAAAATGTTTTTTTTTACCCATCTACCAATAGACGCTCTTCTTTAAAAGGCATAGGAAAACCTCCTTTGTCTCTGTGCTTCAAATTCACTGCTCGATTGAGGGACCTTACAGTTAATTAAATTCAGGCTGTAACATGACAAAATGTGAAAAAAGTAAAGGGGTGTGAATACTTTCTGAAGGCACTGTACACACAATTAACCATCATGAGTAGGCCTAAGGAACTATGACAATACTTGAAAATAACCCCTATTTAATCTCTGGGAAAAAAATTGCCGGAAATTGATGGTTTGCTGTATGGATCAGATGAGATGGAGGTTATTACCACTAAATAAATTATTCGGAAAAGTTCTGGTGTGCCACATGGCACTGCCAAGATGGAGAGGAAGTCCAGGAAAATATATACAGTATCATTGTGGATGTGGCAGAACGGTTCCTGGGACTGAAAGACTTCTCAGCAGTGGAGTTTGTGTCTGTGAAGGGAGATATGAAGATTTGAGGTAAGGAAGAAGTGGGAGCTTTGGGGGTTTTGGTTTTGTCAATGTATTTGTTTTATTGTTTTATTTTGGGTTGGTTAAGTACATTTTCCCTATCACGTATTGGTTTTATTTTTTACCTTGTTTTTTTTCAACCCCGTCCAGTTAGCGGCGGTAATACACCATTTTGGTCTGTAGTCTGCCATAAAACTCACAAGAAGAAGAAAATATTATGGAGTGGGAGTGTCTTGATTCTAACTACCATTAATGCTTTTAGCGCGAAAAATAAGAATGAACGCAATGAATGAAATAACCTGAAATAGCTGGCTAGCCAAGTCTTTTGACGAGGTTGGCTCCCTTTATATATGTAACCGGTAGGCATTTGAGATGTACGTGTGATTAGTGAAGTAATACGTTTCCATCTAGGAACTAGCTAACGAAATATGTAAGCTTGCGTTGACTAAAACCAATAACGTTAACTAAAGTAATTTAGCCACTCAGGTTAGCTGCAGCTATCTCAAGCTAGTCATCTAAGTTAGCTATCATCCAAACACACATGCACGCCGTCAGATCTCTAACGTTACAATGCAGAGGACCAAGTCAAAGAAGAACTCTGTGAGTATTTGCATATTTTTATGATGCATGTAAAAGTAATAGTTTGTCACATGAATACGTAACGTTAGCTCGCTAGCTCGCAGGGTTTCCCGTAGCTCTTCATGACTCTAAGTTCCATTACACTACACATAGCTAAATCAGCCATTGGACTAAGTCGTCTTCTGCATGGGGGAGATTTGTTAAAAGCCCAGAGGTTCAGTCTGAACATTAACACGCGTCACTTGGTATGGTTTTGTAAACATAAGGACCTTTCATATCAGCAAGAAATTATTTTCAAAAAACTAACGGTTGAATTGAGACACCTTGTGCATATTCTAAAACATGGGGGTGGACGATTCTCATATCTTGAAAAAAATGATATTAAAGTAAATTAATCCGCCATCATTAACACGATGGAAAAATCGAATGATTTATTGAGTTATTACAAAGGGGGTATAATCATGAATGCTGATTGGTTAAAAGTGCATGCCAGCCGTTGTCTATTCCACAAGTTACTGCAGGCATTTTAACATCAGATGGTCACCTCAACTTCCGTCTGTTTTCCATAAACGTGCTGTAAAATTGATATATGGCCTTTTGGGTACACTCACCCTAACAAGGTGTGTATCAATTATTTTGATTGCATTTTTGTGTATATATACATACATATAAACAACAACTTACAGACGTACACAATTAAGTGATAATGCCTGAAAGTTGCAAACTGTGCCAATATATCTTCCAAACGCCGGCTTTGACGTCATTACCACTTTTATACAATTGGTTACCAACATATTCAAATAATGATTGCCATATTTTAATTAAACTTTATTTTGATATGTATTCATACTTTTTCATCCTTCCACAAGATATAGTCCCAAACCAAATATAGGGTTGCTACCCTGGTCGTTCGTTCTATAGGTTCGGTTGCCAGACACAACCCAGTCGTTCAGTCTTTTTGTTCTGTATCTATGGACGCGACCCAGTCATTCATTCTAAATGTTCCATTGCCATCCAGGCTGGCAACGTTCTTATCCCTTGCTAGCTAGCCAACTACAGCTAACTTACAGTCACGTAACAACAGTAGCTACATTTGCATAAGCTGTTCTCTAGTGACATTTATTTGGGTACATCCATAAAAATGATGGCAGCTGATTCATGATTTCAACTAGCTGAGAAACGCTGCCTTCCTCTCGCTCTCGTCCCAACCATGTTCATTACTATGGGACAGCTAGAGATCGAATTTGAATATTGAAACAATGTTGCAAATGTCGGAGATAGACAGCAAGGTCTAGGATGCTAAACGGCTTGCATTCCCCGAACACCTGTGTATAAGCCTAACTCAGAAAGTGTAGTTTTGTCAATAGAGGAACTCATAAATGTATGGATCTGTGCTAAACTGCAACAGGTAAGTGAAATATCAAAATTTACTGGGGGAGGGGATGATCCAAGGGTTGTCAAATGTATTTGTTTTTGCTTTGGGGAGGGTGTTTTTTTTCTATTGGGCTCAGGGTAATGTGTGTGTTTACCTTGTTTACATTTTCTCTTCTGATTGTATTTAAGCAAAAAGGTCAGAGGAGGTGTAGATGCTGTATGGCTTAATGAAATGCGTCACAATGTAAACTGGGCATTATTTAAGCAATAAGGCCCGAGGGGGTGTGGCATATGGCTAATATACCACAGCTAAGGGCTGTTCTTATGCGCAACGCAGAGTGCCTGGACACAGCCCTTAGCCATGGTATATTGGCCAAATACCACAAACCACCGATATGACTTTTTGCTTTTAGAAACTGGTAACCAACATAAATATTTTTGGGGTCATACCCGTGGTATATGGTCTGATATACCACGGCTTTCAGCATTCAGGCCTCGAACCACCCAGTTTATAATTTACTTATAAACAATTGCTTGACTGACTTCTGATATTACCCTAATAAAGTTTAAGTGTTTGTCAACGTTTAGTATGGTATGTCTATTATTCAACTTTAGCTACTGCAGGCCTATGATATGAAGGCAATAAGTGAAATAATATGTATGTAAACAATTGGTGGAAAAATTACTTGTGTCATGCACAAAGTAGATGTCCTAACTGACTTCCCAAAGCTATAGTTTATTAACAAGAAATTTGTGGAGTGGTTGAAAAATGAGTTTTAATGACTCAAACCTAAGTGTATGTAATTTTCTGACCTAGTTGTACATTTAATTACTTCCTCTACTGGTTGTCTGGGTGGTTGGTCCTTATGCTTTGGACTAAAGGTCGACCGATTAATCGGAATTGCCGCTTTAATTAGGGCCGATTTCGTGTTTTCATAACAATCGGAAATCTGTATTTTTGGACACTTTTTTTTTTTTTTTTTTTTTTTTTTTTTTTTTTTTTACACCTATGATCTTTATTTAACTAGGCAAGTCAGTTAAGAACACATTCTTATTTTCAATGACGGCCTAGGAATGGTGGGTTAACTTCTTACGGTATAGGGGATTGTTGCGTGCCACTTGGGCAAAAAACAGGGAAAATGCAGCTGGGCAAATTTTTAAAAATTATATAAAAATCAAACTTTCATTAAATCACACGTAAGATACTCAATTAAAGCTACACTCGTTGTGAATCCAGCCAACATGTCAGATTTTAAAAAGGCTTTTTGGCAAAAGCATAAGAAGCTATTATCTGATGATAGCACAACAGTAAACAAAGAGGGTAGCATATTTCAGCCCTGCAGGCGCTACACAAAACGCACAAATAAAATATAAAACATGTATTACCTTTGACGAGCTTCTTTTGTTGGCACTCCAATATGTCCCATATACATCACAATTGGTCCTTTTGTTCGATTAATTCCGTCCATATATATCAATGTTAATTTATAAAGCGCGTTTGATCCAGAAAAAAACTGCTTCCAAAATGAGCAACGTTCACTACAAAATATTTCAAAAGTTGCCTATAAACTTGGCTAAAATATTTCAAACTACTTTTGTGATACAACTTTAGGTATTTTTAAACGTTAATAATCGATCAAATTGTAGACGGGTTTATCTGTGTTAAAAACAGGAAGACCACAAACCATGCTACTTTTCAAGTCTTAACAGTGTTACGCAGTTCCTAGATGGCCTACTTCTTCAATGCACAAATGAATAACCTCAACCAAATTCAAAAGACTGGTGACATCCAGTGGAAGCGGTAGGAACTGAAAACCAGTTCCTAAGAAATATCGTTTGCCAACGAGAACCACTGAGCAGACGGAGACCTAAAAAAGAAAATCCGAAAGTTTAGTCCTTGGTGTTTTGACTGCAACATAAGTTCTGTTATACTCACAGACATGATTCAAACAGTTTTAAACTTCAGGGTTTTCTATCCAAATCTACTAATAATATGCATATCTTATATTCTTGGCATGAGTAGCAGGAATTTGAAATTGGGCATGCTATTTATCCAAAAGTGAAAATGCTGCCCCCTATCCCAAATAGGTTAACTGCCTCGTTCAGGGGCAGAAAGACAGATTTTGACCTTGTCAGCTCGGGGATCCAATCTTGCAACCTTGCAACAGTTAACTAGGCCAACGCAATAACGACCTGCCTCTCTCTCGTTGGACTCCACAAGGAGTGTTATGCGAATGCAGTAAGTCAAGGTAATTTGCTAGCTAGTTAAACTTATCTTATAAAAAACAATCAATCATAGTCACTCGTTAACTACACGTGGTTGATGGTAATATCTAGCGTGTCCTGCGTTGCATATAATCTGACTGAGCATGCAAGTATCTGACTGAGCGGTGGTAGGCAGAATCAGGTGCGTAAACATTAATTCAAACAACACTTTCGGGCATTTTGCCAGCAGCTCTTTGTTGTGCGTCAAGCATTGTGCTGTTTATGACTTCAAGCCTATCAACTCCCGAGATGAGGCTGGTGTGACCGAAGTGAAATGGCTAGCTAGTTAGCGCGTGCTAATAGTGTTTCAAACGTCACTCGCTCTGAGCCTTGAAGTGGTTGTTCCCCTTGCTCTGCATGGGTAACGCTGCTTCGAGGGTGGCTGTTGTCGCTGTGTTGCTGGTTCGAGCCCAGGGAGGAGCGAGGAGAGGGACGGAAGCTATACTGTTACACTGGCAATACTAAAGTGCCTATAAGAACATCCAATAGTCAAAGGTTAATGAAATACAAATGGTATAGAGGGAAATTGTCCTGTATTAACTACAACCTAAAACGTCTTACCTGGGAATATTGAAGACTCATGTTAAAAGGAACCACCAGCTTTCACATGTTCTCATGTTCTGAGCAAGGAACTGAAACGTTAGCTTTCTTACATAGCACATATTGCACTTTTACTTTCTTCTTCAACACTTTGTTTTTGCATTATTTAAACCAAATTGCACACGTTTTATTATTTATTTGACGCTAAATTGATTTTATTGATGTATTATACAGAGGGGCAAAAAAGTATTTAGTCAGCCACCAATTGTGCAAGTTTTCCCACTTAAAAAGATGAGACCTGTAATTTTCATCATAGGTACACTTCAACTATGACAGACAAAATGAGAAGAAAAAAATCCAGAAAATCACATTGTAGGATTTTTATTGAATTTATTTGCAAATTATGGTGGAAAATAAGTATTTGGTCAATAACAAAAGTTTCTCAATACTTTGTTATATACCCTTTGTTGGCAATGACAGAGGTCAAACATTTTCTGTAAGTCTTCACAAGGTTTTCACACACTGTTGCTGGTATTCTGGCCCATTCTTCCATGCAGATCTCCTATAGAGCAGTGATGTTTTGGGGCTGTTGCTGGAACAGACTTTCAACTCCCTCCAAAGATTTTCTATGGGGTTGAGATCTGGAGACTGGCTAGGCCACACCAGGACCTTGAAATGTTTCTTACGAAGCCACTTCTTCGTTGCCTGGGTGGTTTGTTTGGGATCATTGTCATGCTGAAAGACCCAGCCACATTTCATCTTCAATGCCCTTGCTGATGGAAGGAGGTTTTCACTCAAAATCTCACGATACATGGCCCCATTCATTCTTTCCTTTACACGGATCAGTCGTCCTTGTCCCTTTGTTGAAAAACAGCCCCAAAGCATGATGTTTCCATCCCCATGCTTCACAGTAGGTATGGTGTTCTTTGGATGCAACTCAGCATTCTTTGTCCTCCAAACACGACGAGTTGAGATATTACCAAAAAGTTATATTTTGGTTTCATCTGACCATATGACATTCTCCCAAGCTTCTTCTGGATCATCTAAATGCTTTCTAGCAAACTTCAGACGGGCCTGGACATGTTTTGGCTTAAGCAGAGGGACACGTCTGGCACTGCAGGATTTGAGTCCCTGGCGGTGTATTGTGTTACTGATGGTCGGCTTTGTTACTTTGGTCCCAGCTCTCTGCAGGTCATTCACTTGGTCCCCCCGTGTGGTTCTGGGATTTTTGCTCATTGTACTAGTGATCATTTTGACCCCAACGAGGTGAGATCTTGCGTGGAGCCCCAGATCGAGGGAGACTATCAGTGGTCTTGTATGTCTTTCATTTCCTAATAATTGCTCCCACAGTTGATTTCTTCAAACCAAGCTGCTTACCTATTGCAGATTCAGTCTTCCCAGCCTGGTGCAGGTCTATAATTTTGTTTCTGGTGTCTTTAGACAGCTCTTTGGTCTTGGCCATAGTGGAGTTTGGAGTGTGACTGTTTGAGGTTGTGGACAGGTGTCGTTTATACTGATAACAAGTTCAAACAGGTGCCATTAATACAGATAATGAGTGGAGGACAGAAGAGCCTCTTAACCTCTTGGAACACTAGGGGCAGTATTTCATTTTTGGATGAAAAAACGTTCCCGTTTTAAACAAGATATTTTGTCACGAAAAGATGCTCGACTATGCATATAATTGACACTCTGACGTTTCCAAAACTGCAAAGATATTGTCTGTGAGTGCCACAGAACTGATGCTACAGGTGAAACCAAGATGAAACTTCAAACAGGAAATTAGCAAAATCTTTGAGGCGCTGTTTTCCATTGTCTCCTTATATGGCTGTGAATGCGCCCTGAACGAGCCTACACTTTCTGCCTTTTCCCCAAGGTGTCTGCAGCATTGTGACGTGTTTGTAGGCATATCATTGGAAGATTGGCCATAAGAGACTACATTTACCAGGTGTCCGCCCGGTGTCCTTTTTCGATATTGGTGCGTAATCTCCAGCTGCAAGCATTCTTCCATGTGATTCAGAGGAGAGAGCAGATTTCCACGAACGATATATCATTGAAGAGATATGTGAAAAACACCTTGAGGATTGATTCTAAACAACGTTTACCATGTTTCAGTCGATATTATGGAGTTAATTTGGAAAAAAGTTTGGCGTTTTGATGACTGAATTTTTTAAACTTTTTTTGATAGCCAAACGTGATGAACAAAACGGAGCGATTTCTCCTACACAAAGAATATTTTTGGAAAAACGGAACATTTGCTATCTGAGTCTCCTCATTGAAAACATCCGAAGTTCTTCAAAGGTAAATGATTTTATTTGAATGCTTTTCTTGTTTTTGTGAAAATGTTGCCCGCTGAATGCTACGCTAAATGCTACGCTAGCTATCAATAATCTTACACAAATGCTTGTTTTGCTATGGTTGAAAAGCATATTTAGAAAATCTGAGATGACAGTGTTGTTAACAAAAGGCTAAGCTTTAGAGCTAGCATATTTATTTCATTTGCGATTTTCATGAATAGTTAACGTTGTGTTATGGTAATGAGCTTGAGGCTGTATTCACAATCCGGGATGGCTAGAATCAAGAGGTTAAAGTAGTTGTTACAGGTCTGTGAGAGCCAGCAATCTTGCTTGTTTGTAGGTGACCAAATACTTATTTTCCACCATCACTTGCAAATAAATTCATAAAAAATCCTAAAATGTGATTTTCTGGATTTTTTTCCCCCCCTAATTTTGCCAGTCATAGTTGAAGTGTACCTATGATGAAAATTACAGGTCTCTCTCATCTTTTTAAGTGGGAGAACTTGCACAATTTTTGACTGACTAAATACCCCCCCGCTGTAGTAAGTTAAAATAAGTGTTCATTCAGTATTGTTGTAATTGTCATTATTACAAATAAATACAATCACAAAAAAAAATCGTCCGATTAATCTATATCTGCTTTTTTGGTCCTCCAATAATCGGTGTCAGCGTTGCATAATCATAATCGGTCAACCTCTACTTTGGACACTAACTTCCAGACGAGCTTCAATGCCATACAACTCTCCTTCCGTGGCCTCCAACTGCGCTTAAATGCAAGCAAAACTTAGTGTGTTCTTAAATCGATTGCTGCCCACACCTACCCACCCATCCAGCATCACTATTCTGGATGGTTCTGACTTAGAATATGTGGACAACTACAAATACCTAGGTGTCTGGTTAGACTGAACTCTCCTTCCAGACTCACGTTAAGCATCTCCAATCCAAAACTAAATCTCAAATCAGCTTTCTATTTCGCAACAAGCATCCTTCACTCATGCTGCTAAACATACCCTTGTAAAACGGACTATCATACCGATCCTTGACTTCGGCGATGTCATTTACAAAATAGCTTCCAACACTACTCAGCAAATTGGATGCAGTCTATCACAGTGCAATCCATTTTGTCACCAAAGCCCCATATACTACCCACCACTGCGACCTGTATGCTTTCGTTGGCTGGCCCTGGCTTCATATCCGTTGCCAAACCAACTGGCTCCAGGTCATCTATAAGTCAATGCTCGGTAAAGGCCCAACTTATCTCAGCTCACTGGTCACCATAGCAGCATGGGCTCCAGCAGGTGTATTTCACTAGTCACTCCCAAAGCCAATTTTTTCCTTCGGCCGCCTTTCCTTCCAGTTCTCTGCTTCCAATGACTGGAACGAACTGCAATTATCACTGAAGCTGGAGACTCATCTCTCCCTCACTAGCTTTAAGCACCAGCTGTCAGAGCAGATCACTGCACCTTTAAATAGCCCATCCAACTACCTCATATTGTTATTTATTTTGCTCCTTTGCACCTCAGTACCGCTACTTGCACACTCATCTCCTGCCCCTCTATCACCCCAGTGTTTAATTTGCCATACTGTAATAATTTCGCCACTATGGTCTATTTATTGCTTCAGCCCCCTTATGCTACCTCATTTGCACACACTGTATATATACTTTCTCTATTGTGTTATTGATACTGTTTATTCCATGTGTAACTCTGTCGCACTGCTTTGCTTTTTCTTGGCCAGGTCGCAGTTGTAATTGAGAACTTGTTCTCAGCTAGCCTACCTGGTTAACCTTTCTAGGTAGCGGAACCCCCTCGACAACATTCTGCTGAAAAGGCAGCGTGTGAAATTCAATTTTTTTGGGGGGGAAATATGTAACTTTCACACATTAACATGTCCAATACAGCAAATGAAAGACAAACATCTTGTTAATCTACCCATAGTGTCCGATTTCAAAAATGCTTTACAGCGAAAGCACAACATATGATTATGTTAGGTTATAGCCAAGTCAGAAAAACAGCCATTTTTCCAGCCAAAGATAGGAGTCACAAAAACAGAAATATAGATTAAATTAATCATTAACCTTTGCTCTTCATCAGATGACACTCATAGGACATCATGTTACATAATACATGTATGTTTTGATCAATAGTGTGCATATTTATATCCAAAAATCTGTTTATATTGGCGCATTACGTGCAGTAATGTTTTGATTCCAAAACATCTGGTGATTTTGCAGAAATACTCATAATAAGCATTGATAAAAGATACAATTGTTATTCACAGAATAAAAAATATACTTCTCCTTAATGCAACCGCTGTGTCAGATTTCAAATAAACTTGACGGAAAAAGCATAATCTGAGAACTGAGCTCAGAACCCAAAACAGCCAGAGGAATATCTGCCATTTTGAACAAAGTTAGAAATAACACCATAAATATTCACTTACCTTTGATCTTCATCAAAGGCACTCCCAGGAATCCCAGTTCGACAATAAATTACTGATTTGTTCCATAAAGTCTCCTTATGTCCAAATAGCCATGCTAACAACAAGTGTTCAGCCCAGTAATCCATCTTCATGAGGCGCATGCACTTCGTCCAGACACAAACCCAAAGTTCCGTTAGTCCTTTAGAAACATGTCAAACGATGTATGGAATCAATCTTTAGGATGTTTTTAACATAAAACATCAATAATGTTCCAACTGGAGAATTCCTTTGTCTGAAGAAAAGCACTGGAACGAGAGGTAACTCTGTCGGGAGCGCACGTCATGAGACCAAGGCACTCTGCCAGACCACTGACTCAGAGGTCTCATGAGCCCCTCCTTTATAGTATAATCCTCATTCAAGTTTCTAAAGATGGTTGACATCTAGTGGAAGCTGTAGGCCAAGCTTTGAAGAACTACAAACCTCTGATGTCCCACTTCCTGGTTGGATTTGTCTCGGGTTTTAACCTGCCATATGAGTTCTGTTATACTCAGAGATCATTCAAACAGTTTTAGAAACTTCAGAGTGTTTTCTATCCAATACTAATAATAATATGCATATATTAGCATCTGGGACAGAGTAGGAGGCAGTTCACTGGGCACGCTATTCATCCAAATGTGAAAATGCTGCCCCCTATCCCAAAAAGGTTAAATAAATGTGGGGGGGGGGGGTGCTGCTGGAAATTTGAGGTGAAATATCCACAAGAAAAGTATTACCAAACATACTTTTCAAAATGCTGGTAGTGCATTCAGATTTCACCTGAAGCATGCGCACACAATGTAAATGCATGCATGAAATTCATACATACTAGCAGCTCGTGCATGTGTTACATGATTTTGCACATGCTTTATGTGACAGAAGTCTGAGCGCACTAGTACCAGCTTCTTTACCAAATCAGTTTAATACTTTCCTGTGGATATTTTGGTCTCGTTACGATATGATAACTGATTCAGAGGGGTTGGGTTAAATGCGAAAGACGTGCATTGTTGTACAACTGACGAGGTATCCCCTTTACCCTAACACCACAAAGGCTCTATGCTAATTTGTTGTAATTTGTCCCAACGATAGGTAATTGGAGGCCATCAGAAGACACTCTCTTCATTTTTCTACCCAAACAAACTCAAGGTGACCCCCCCCCCCATTGCATTGTCCTTTGAGTTAAGGCGTCCACATGCTTCACAGCCGGTAGAGTTTGGCATATACTATGATATTTTTCTTTTGGACTCGGGTGAGTTTATTCCGCTGTTTGGGCGCACATTTTTTTCTGGAGGCAAGCAGAATTTCAGGGAAAGCCTACTCCCCTTCTGCAAAACATCAAAATGAATGACAGATTTATTGAGTTAGATTAATTCTGACTATTTAGAAGAAGTGTGTACTGGCTATGGCGTCTCAATGGATGTTATTATTGCTGCTTTTTTCTCGAATTTTTCTTTTCTTTTCTTTTTAAGGGAGCATGTGAACACTTGTTCGGTTAGCAGAGTTGGCTAGGCACCAACTGAACTGAAGCATGCTGACGCCTTTACCATTTCTTATTGAATTATCCTCACTCTGTACAATTGTTGACAAACTTAAGTCTGACCTTGTGTTGGTTTCAGGAGTCAACGCCTCCCTCAAAGAGAACTATATGCAGCATAACTGAGATGGACTCGTCAAATGTCACCTCTAACCAGCGCAGTGTCCTGGGAGGCATTGAAAATTCTCCCCTGTCTTTTGACCTCTTATCTGTCCCAGAGACCCCCGACAGCCAGATCAGAACCTCTCACCCTGCCAGAAAGCCTGAAGATGGGCATCTCTCTCCTATCTGCCGCAGCCCGTGCTCCAGAGGGGTCAGCTTAAGGGAAAATTCTCCCAATGCAGCTATGTTCTCCCTGAGGAGTAAGATCAGTCCCCCACCTCGGGTACAGACGAGCACCAAGAACAGTAACATGCAACGTTGCTCTGTGAAAAGACTGTTCAGTCCCGATGACTTGCAGGTTGCCAAGCGTCCCAAAACCATGCCAGTAAAGAGGCCCTCTATTAGCCCTTTGCGGAAGCCTCTCCTTCATGGAGAGGAATTCCTGAGCGAATGCTTGCAGGTCATTGGTGACACTCAAAACTCCAAAGGTACTAAATTCCAGCAGGGCACAGGCCTAGTTGTCAAAGCTGTGAATGGTAGAAAGCCATCCAAGGCTGGTCAGATACACTTAGGTTACAGTGTATTGACATCAGGTGCCAAGGAGAAGATTAGAAACGTCATGCCATCATTAAAGCCACTGTCTGTCAAAAGAGCTTCGTCCTTGTCCTCTAATGAGAGCTCTCTCCCCAGCAGCTTGAGTGAATGTGAAGAGTGTGCTTTTACGGTCATTACAGAACAGAAAGATGCCACAGAATATAATGGCTGCCCTACAGACTTGAATACAAGCGGTGGGCATGTGATCTCTACTAGCTTTGAGAAGCCTAGTAGTGTAAAAACTATCCTTCCCTGTCCACCCAATACCAATAAGAGCTTAATGGAAGTTGAAAACAGTGCTGTCAGAGACCGTGGCACTGATGGGAAAGGAGGAACATCAGAAAACCACCTGGAGGGGCTGGAGGACAACTGTTTTGATGACACAATGGATGAGATCTTCAGTAACACTGAGGAGAAATCCAATGTTGGGTATGATGAGCACATCTAACTTACTAGGCATAGTCTCAAAAAAAAATTGAATAGATTTTTTTTTGTGTGCCTGAAATGCCTTTTTTCTGGTATGGAGTGATATTTGTGCAGATGAAATTACCCTTTTCTTGTTTTTCACTAACCAGTAAAAAGAAAGGCATCCCAGACCATGTTATTCTGACCACTGGGCTGCACAACCGCTACTGGATACTAGATGTGCAGGAGATCCATGGTGCTCGTGGCTCTGTGGAGAAACATCTGACCATCACTGCCTCCAAGACCTCCCATCCTACTGAGATTTGTATTCTGAAGGATGGATGGTAATTTTCTGCACAATACATTATTTTACATACCCAAATGAGTGGACAAAACATTAACACCCGCTCTTTCCATGACACATTCTGACCAAGTGAATTGAGGTGAAAGCTATGTTCCCTTATTAATGTCACTCGTTAAATCCACTTCAATCAGTGGAGATGAAGGGGAGGAGACAGGTTAACAAATTATTTGTAAGCCTTGAGACATGGCTTGTGTATCAAATGTTATTTGTCACATACACATTTAGCAGATGTATTTATTATGGATCCCCATTAACTGATGCCAAGGCAGAAGCAACTCTTCCTGGGGTTGAGCAAAATTAAGGCAGTTTATACAATTTTAAAAACATTACAATACATTCACAGATTTCACAACACACTATGTGCATTCCCAATACAATCTAGTGTGTTTCTCCTTGAAGTTGCGAGTAGAGGTTTTTTTAATACGATCAATGACCTGGACAACGTTGATTCTTGTTTTTTGGGGGGTTTAGCTGTACAGTGCCTCTATACAATGTGTGTGATGTTAGGTGTTCTATTGACTTGAATATGATGTGTGTGTGGCTGGTTTGAGTTTTGGTAGCTACCACTACCACATATCTACAGTACAAAATCCATGTGCACGTGTGTTTGTAGTGCGTATGTTATTGTGTGTGAATGCATGTCTGTGTCTATGTTTTTGTTGCTTCACAGTCCCTGCTGTTCCATAATGTGTGTATTTATCTTTTATTTATTTATATATATATATATATATTTCTGCTTGCATCCGTTACCTGATGTGGAATAGAGTTCCATGTAGTCATGGCTCTATGTAGTACTGTGCGCCTCCGATAGTCTGCTCTGGATGTGGGGACTGTGAAGAGACCTTGAATGCAAGAATCTAGGCAATAATGCAGCAATAGGCAAAACCTATGGAGCGACCTTATGAGCTCCTATGTCTGTCCATTGTAAGTTTTCCTTCTATCACAGATATCTCCATTGAGGTACATGATTGTCAGCCTCTGTGTTTAGCTCGGTGAGTGCCTCTCGCTTGTTTGTGAGTAGAGTCTTGTATTTGCTGAAACTCCTCTGTTGACTGAACTGATGGGGAAGTAGATGTAGGGCACTGCCACTTCTGCAACTCTTGGGAATCTTGCACTCAGGCCCCTCTAGTAATCCGCAAGCTCCAAAGCAGGTGAGTGCTCCCTGGACACACAGTGGTGATAGGCAATCCATTATTCACTGAGCTCGGTTGGTGGGCTTGCTATGGGTTTCAGTTGTGTGTAGGCTTCAATCTGCTTTTCCATGGCTGGAGCCTGCCTAAGATTGAACACCCTAGCCAGCCTGTAGACCTCTCTGGCTTGATGTGTGTCCCAGTGCTTTGAGAACTTTGAAGGCCAAGTGGAATGCATCATGGAGATGGTCAAGCACCTCCCTCCTCTCTCCAATCCCCATCCTTCTCAATAGCTCATCTGCTTTGGCACCATACCCACATGTTTTTGCCGTTCCATTCACTAGATAAGAGCCCAGATCCTCCATGACATTGTATGCAGACACTGGTTCCTTCCAGGATTGATAGAGCTGTCATCAGTTTGGAGCAGCCCTCTGAGATGAAGGTTAGCTTAACAGTGAAGGCCTGCACCTTCTCCTCTGTTTCCAGCTGGCTGAGGATGTTTGTGACTGCCTGGGATGATGACTTTTCTGCCAACAAAAACTCTGTACAGATGAACATGCTGTGCATGGTACTTCACCTGGAGCTATTTCACCTGGAGATCACTGCTTTTGGAGGAGTCTTGGCCTGCACAAACTTCTTCATAATGAGGAAGCTCACCCATCTTCTCTTTCTGGCAGGCTTCTTGAAGAAGACCTCTCATCCATGTCACAAGTGATGCAACTTCAGAAGTATTTGTAGTGCTGCCAGGTCTCACCCACCAGATTGATGACGTGGCAGAGACCGGTTACATGGACACTGTTGGGCATCACTCCTTTCAGAACCTCCTTGTATGCCTTCAGGCAGTAGGAGGCATTATCTGTGACTGCCCAGGCATCATTCAGGTTCAGATCGTTGCTTGGAGGGAGTATAGCTTGGAGGGAGTATAGCTAGTATAGCTTGGGAAAACGTTGAGTAGTTGCTTCTGTCCATGAAAATGACATCCACCAGAAAGTACTGGTTTTCAACACCTGCAATGAAAGATAAGGAAAAACTGTTTTAACCTAAAATGAGTGACAAAATAAGTCATTTCAAGTGTAAACACACTATAGATACAGCGATAGTTAGCAGCTGTCTGCCTCTCCATTTAGCTGACGTACATCGTTATATTTCACCACGATAGCTCGTTGTTTGGAATATCACAATTTGCTTGCGGACAATTCACATTGCAGAATGTAAATGTAGGCTAATGCAACGGTATATCAATGGGCTGTTAAATTAACTCATCAATGACAATGTTTAGACCGCTGCAATCCCTTGCATCTGTCTTGTCAACAACCACCCCAAACCTCTTCCCACGGCTCTTTTGTAGAACGACAGTCATATGTTGGTCGAACACACAGGGCAGGTGAGTTTGACCGAGGCTGCTCTCATTTTCGGGCAACGCTCCTCCCTGTTTGCAATGCTTCACTCGAAACAGCCGTAGCTTTCTTCGCTTTTCTAAGGGGATGTCAGACTCGGTGCACACAGCCACAAAGTCCTGAAATAAATTGTCTTAAATCTGCAAATGCGCTTGCACTAGTAATGGTAGTTTGAAGAGGCATGCTCTGGCTAACACGGTGCTTTTCCTTGTTCTTCACATGGGCTTTAGATTTTAAGTGGTCATCACACATTTTTACGGGTCCAATCAATAGTACGCTGACAGAATTTTCAAAACAGCTTATCACCTGACTCATAGTTTACTTCTTGGCCGTCATAGACGGCCTCTTCTACAAGTTTCTCAGTGACAGCCAAGTTGTGAGGTGACGTAAGGGTCCTAAACCTGACCGACCCCCTATCAAAACACGCCAATCGAAAATGGAAGTATTTCTCTATGCCTACTTGTCTGTAACTTTACAGTTGTCATTTAGGTTACTAGAATATATTAGGCTTACTTTTGATAAAAATAAAAATAAATCTTTCAGCCAAATTTATAGAAAATTCCTTGATTCCGTCCCAGTTTTCCGTTCAGTTACCTTTCGTTGGTGAACAAAATGACTTGATTCTGTACTTTATCACAATCCCACCATGAGTAGTTAATCATGAAACATACACCCCTGTCTGTCTTCTTCCCGGAGAGTTCTTTATTTCTGTCTGCGCGATGTACTGAGAACACAACTGGCTGTATTGACTGGGACATTATTTCTGGAAAGAGCCATGATTCTGTGAAAAAGTGTGTCACGGTCCCTGATGTCTCTCTGGAAGGAGATCCTCGCCCTGAGCTCGTCTACTTTATTGTCCAGAGATTGAATAATATTCTCTGAAGTGGTGGATGGTGTTTACCCCTCCCGAGTCAGACTAGAAGTCCACTCCGAATACCTCTTCTCTGCCGGCGGTGTCTTGGAACAGCCTCTGGGATAAGTTCAGTTGTCCTGGGGAGTACAAACAAAGGATCCAATTCGGGAAAGTTGTATACCTGGTCGTAATGCTGGTGAGTTACTGCTGCTCCAAAAGTTATTTCCGGCTGTATGTGATATAAAAAAATAAACTGTGTTAATAATGTAAGAAATAACGCATAAAAACAAAATCCTGCAATGTTGCTTAGGGGCTAGAAGCAGAGCTTCCATGTCTGTTGGCGCATCTTACATATGTGTCATTCAGAGGGTGAATGGGCAAGACAAATAATTTAAGTGCCTTTGAACAGGGTATGGTAGTAGGTGCTAGGCGCACCGGTTTTGTCAAGAACTGCAAGCTGCTGGGTTTCTCACGCTCAACAGTTTCCCACGTGTATCAAGAATGGTCCACCACCCAAAGGACATGACATTTGATTTTGTGTCACATGCTCCAAATACAACAGGTGTAGATCTTACAGTGAAATGCTTACTTACAAGCCCTTAACCAACAGTGCAGCTTAAGAAACTTTAACTTATTTATTTACTATATGAACCGAATTAAATACAAAAATATATATATTTTTTAAACCAGAAGAAAATAGAAAACTAACTATAGCGCAACAATAAAATATCAGTAATGAAGCTATGTACAGGGGGTACCGGTACAATGCGTGGAGGCACAGGTTAGTCGAGGTAATATGTAGGAAGAGGTAAAGTGACTATGCATGGATAATAACCAGAGTAGCAGCAGCTTAAAAATGATGGGGTCGCAATAAAAATAGTCCGGGTAGCCATTTGATTAGCTGTTCAGTAGTCGTCTTATGACTTGGGGGGGTAGAAGCTGTTAAGCCTTTTGGACCTAGACTTGGTGCTCCGGTATCGCTTGCCATGTGGTAACAGAGTGTCTATGACTAGGGTGGCTGGAGTTTTTTGACATTTTTAGGGCCTTCATCTGACACCGCCTGGTATAGAGGTCCTGGATGGCAGGAAGCTTGGCCCCAGTGATGTACTGGGCCGTACGCACTACCCTTTGTAGTGCCTTGCGGTCAGCGGCTGAGCAGTTACCATATCAGGCGGTGATGCAACCAGTGCACCAGGATGCACTCGAACTTCTTTGATGATCTGAGGTCACGTGCCAAATCTTTTTATTCTCCTGAGGGGTAAAAAGTGTTGTTGTGCCCTCACGACTGTCTTGGTCTGTTTGATCCATGATAGTTTGTTGGTGATGTGGACACCAAGGAATTCAGTTATCAACCTGCTCTACTACATGTTTCATGATTAACTACTCATGGTGGGATTGTGATAACATACAGAATCAAGTCATTTTGTTCACCAACCTAGAATACCTCAAATAGTCACAGCCGTGTATATTCCCCCTCAAGCCGATACCAAGGCGGCCCTCAAGGAACTTCACTGGACTTCATGCAAACTTCAAACTACATACCCTGAGGCCGCATTTATTGTAGCTGGGGTTATCAACTTGTCCTCCTTTTCCTGTAGTCCACGATTATCTCCTTAGTCTTGATCACGTTGAGGGAGCGGATGTTATCCTGGCACTACACTGCCAGGTCTCTGACCTCATCCCTATAGGCTGTATCATTGTTGGTGATCAGGCCTACCACAGTTGTCGTTAGCAAACTTAATGATGGTGTTGGAGTCATGCTTGGCCATGTGATCATGGGTGAACAGGGATTACAGGAGGGGACTGAGCATGCACCCCTGAGAGGCCCTTGTGTTGAAGATCAGCGTGGCAGATGAGTTGTTACCTACCCTTACCAGCTAGAGGTGGCCTGTCAGGAAGTCCAGGATCCAGTTGCAGAGGGAGGTGTTTAGTCTCAGGGTCCTTAGTTTAGTGATGAGCTTTGAGGGCACTATGGTGTTGAACGCTGAACTGTAGTCAATGAATAGCATTATCACGTAGGTGTTCCTTTTGTCCAGGTGGGGAAGGGCAGTATTGAATGCAATAGAGATTGCATCATCTATTGGGGCGATATGCAAATGGGGTGGGTCTAGGGTTTCTGGGATGGTGTTTGTGAGCCTTGACCAACCTTTCAGAGCACTTCATGGCTACAGACGTGAGTACCATGGGTCGGTAGTTATTTAGGCAGGTTACCTTTGTGTTCTTGGGCACAGAGACTATGGTGGGCTGCTTGAAACATGTTTGTTAGACTTGGACAGGTTGATAATGTCAGTTGCCAGTTGGTCAGCGCATGCTCGGAGTACATGTCCTTGTAATCCTTCTGGCCCTGCGGCCTTGTTAATGTTGACCTTTTTAAAGGTCTTACATGGCCTGCGGATATCGTGATCACACAGTCGTCCGGAACAGCTGGTGCTCTCATGCATGCTTCAGTGTTGCTTGCCTTGGAGCATCCAGCCAAATTAACAACTGTGGGAAGCGTTGGAGTCGACATGGTCCAGCATCCCTGTGGAACATGTTCGACACCTTGTAGAGTCCATGCCCTGACTAATTTAGGCTGTTCTGATGGCAGAACTAAATATTAGGAAGGTGTGCTTAATGTTATGTACACAGTGTATCGAACTCAAAATATTTTTGCACATTTTAGACTGTGGTTCTGGGTAATATTGCTCAAGTTTACTTTCAGGCAAACAATATAGTTCATGTGAAAATAATAGTACGTCTTGCCTTCTCTAGGGAGTCGACACCAGTGTCCCCGGGTGATGTGGTTCACCTGGAGGGCCAATGTGTCTCAGGTACCTGGCTGATAGACAGGGAGTCAGGATTCTTGGTGCTTCTCCCTGACGTGCTCATATCTGGCACTAGCATCGCCAGTGGGATCCGCTGCATGAGACGGGCCGTGCTGGGGGAAATGTTCAAGGTATGACCATGAAATACCAGGCTCAGTTATCCTATCTTTTTATGAATTGATTGACAACCTTATTGTAATGATATGTAATCCTCACCTTTGCCTTAGTGTTTCGATGGAGGCTCCAAACAGATGCTGAACGGTACGATAGTTCATGACATCTTCCAGAAAGCTGCAATGTCTGGGGACTTCTCTATGGAAAGGCTGCAACTGCTGGCCAACCAAGCCCTGCTCAGCCCCAACTACCTGGGAGACATGTAAGAGTCATTATACTATACCATACAATGCCATCATACATTGACATTGGGAGTTTCTTAGGAAATGTTAAAGGGATACTTCAGGATTTTGCCAATGAAGCCCTTTATCTACTTCCCCTGAGTCAGATGAACTCATGTAGACCATTTATCTGACTCTGCGTAGTTTGAAGGATGTTACTAACTAGTGTTAGCATGCTAGTAGATAGCATAGACTTGTAGTCAGTGCGCTAACACTAGTTAGCAACTTCCTTCAAACTGCACACAAAGTCAGATAAATGGTCTCCATGATTTCATCTGACTGGGGAAGTAGAAAAAGGGCTTCAAAATTCAAAGTATCCCTTTAAAGGTGCAATATGCAGAAATTGCTTTGGTTTTTAAAATTCTAAACAAGCAAGTACAGTGTAGAGAATCATTGTACCATCTAAACTGCTGTGAAAAATATTGTATTTTCTCCTGTTTTGAAGCTGGTGACCAAAAACCGAAAGTAAAAGACACAAACTTAACTTAAGCATGGGATGCATACATATAGCGCTCATTGAACAGATTTACCACATGTTAGTCTTGCTTTCAATGAGGATGACAGATCTATAATCCTACCAAATTCACATTGAATTGTGGGTGACCCAAAAAGTTACATTTTGCAGCTTTAAGGCTGGGTTTTATTGTAATTCTTCTCAACCCTCCTCATAGGTACACCCTGAAACTGACTCAGGAGGACATGAAGCAGGAGATTTGGGAGTACCTGCCTGCACTGACAGAATGGGCCAGAGATTACCTTCACACCTCTCCACAGGCAGGCAAGAAACTGTTAACTCTCAAATTGTGAGTAGTACCAACTCACCCCACCCCTAACTAATTTGATTCTCCATTCTATATCTTAAAACATCTTTTAAGACTGGCAGTTAAAAAAATGTTGGTCCTCCCCACCCACAGGCCAAGTGATGGGGCACTGAGCTGGCAGGACTCCGCATGCAGCATTGCTGTCACAGATTTTGTGGACATCGAGGAAAACATTTGGTCGCCACGTTTCGGCCTGAAGGGTAAAATTGACGTGACAGCAGGGGTGCGTATTCATCGCAAGGGCAGGCCTCCACTCAACAGGGTAATGCCTTTGGAGCTGAAGACTGGCAAAGAGTCCAACTCCATTGAACACCGCAGCCAGGTACTACACCAGTGGAACGAACACGCACAGTCTGGCAGTCAGATAGCAAATATTGAGCTCTATGAACCATCCATGCGTTATGACTGCAACAGTGCTCAAACCAATAAAAACTCTTGTTATTGTCCAGGTCATCCTTTACACTCTGATGAGCTTAGAGAGACGCAGTGATGCAGAGGCAGGATTCCTCCTCTACCTGAAGACTGGCAACCTGCATCCTATAGTCGGGAACCACATGGACAGAAGAGGTAAGCCCTGACCACAAAAATGTGTTTGGAATTTTATTTTCCATGAGGAACACAGTTTGTATTCATTTCTTTTGAGACAGGACCTCATAGTTGACTCATGTTCTATCTCTCTCTCAGAGCTGTTGAAATTAAGGAACACCCTGGCGCATCACGTTGGCAATAGTATGGAGAAGGAAGGCAAGACACGGATGGCACCTCTACCAGGGATCATCACAGACAGACAGGCCTGCAAGTGGTGTCCCCAGATCAGGAACTGTGCTCTCTATGACAGGTACAACTGCCTTCCTTCCAGAGTGAACTACTTATATGCTGATAGGAGATTCAGAACAACAGCAACGTCATGCCCTTAAAAATCAACTGGTGTGTGTGTGTGTGTGTGTGTGTGCGCGCGCACAGGGCCATTGAGAGCAGGGCTCCAGACTACTACTCCAGTGAGTCACAGCAGTTGTTGGTGCAGCAGGAGAGTGAGCACCTGACAGAGGCACACCTGCTCTACTTCAGCCACTGGCTGCTCCTCTGTGCCCTGGAGACCCGCACCATGGAGAGGAAGGGAGGCCGGCACAACATCTGGCTGCAGTCTGCCCAAGAGAGGTCCGGAAGAAATCTATGTATCAGATAATCTATAATCAGATGTGGTTTACATAATGTGACTTACAGAACTGTGAACATTGACAGTGACATATGTGAGCTGATATAGTGTCGGGGGGGTGGGCTATTTTCACAATGGATGTTTGTTGAACAATTTATATCTGTAATAATAGGTCTTCAATCTGTTACATTCACTGACAAAATGTACTCTAAATTTTAATGCAAAGACATTTTATGCTAAAAGATTCCGCAACTCCCCTGATGGTGTTCATCAAGCTTTTGCCGGTGATTTGGTGGTCTAATTCGTTTTTGGTGTCCAGGGAGAAGAGTGGGGGGTGTATGGGAAACATGCAGCTGATTGGGCCAGTGAAGAACCAGTCAGACGGTGTGTATATCCACCGTTTTGTACGCCGTCGTGGTGGGGAACGGGGTTTGACGGGCTTGATTGTTGGCGACAGAGTTGTGGTGAGCGACCATGATTTGCAGCTAATTGGTGTGGCAGCTGGATACGTCACAGATGTGAGCAGCACTGCAGTAAGCTGCTCCCTGGATCGGTAAGATGGCCGTATCAATGTCTTTCAAAACACTATGGTAATCTGGGAATGGGAGGTTTCGTGAGTTTCTATATACAGAACCAGTCAAAAGTTTGGACACCTACTCATTCCAGGGTTTTTCTTTTTACAATTTTCTACATTGTAGAATAATAGTAAAGACATCAAAACTATAAAATTACACGTATGGAATCATGTAGTAACCAAAAGTGTTAAACAAATCAAATATATTTATATGTTAGGTTCTTCAAAGTAGCCATGCTTTGATGACAGCTTTGCACACTGGCGTTCTCAACCAGTCACCTGGAATGCATTTCAATTAACAGGTGTGCCTTAATTTGTGGAATTTCTTTACTTACTGTGTTTAAGCCAATCAGTTTTGTTGTGACAGGGTAAGGGAAAAGGGGATACCTGGTCAGTTGTCCAACAATGTATTCAACTGAAATATGTCTTACGCATTTAACCCAACCCCTCAATCAGAGGTGCGGGGGACCGCCTTAATCGACATCCACGTCTTCGTAGGGGTGGTATACAGAAGATGGCCCTATTTGGTAAAAGACCAAGTCCATATTATGTCAAGAACCGCTCAAATAAGCAAAGAGAGATTACAGTCCATCCTTACTTTAAGACATGGAGGGTCAGTCAAACCAGAAAATTCAGAACTTGTGTGAATCAGGCCTTGATGGTCGAATTACTCCAAAGAAACCACGACTAAAGGACACCAATAAGAAGAGACTTGCTTGGGTCAAGAAACACGAGCAATGAACATTAGACCGGTGGAAATCTGTCCTTTGGTCTGATGAGTCCAAATTTGAGATTTTTGGTTCCAACCGCTGTGTCTTTGTGAGACGCAGAGTAGGTGAACAGATGTTCTCTGCATGGGTGGTTCCCACTGTGAAACTGTGGAGGTGTGATGGCGCTTTGCTGGTGACATTGTCAGTGATTGTATTTAGAATTCAAGGCACACTTGACCAGCATGGCTACCACAGTATTCTGCAGCGATACGCCATCCCATCTGGTTTGCGCTTTGTGGGACTATAATTTGTTTTTCAACAGGACAATGACCCAAAACACACCTCCAGGCTGTGTAAGGGCTATTTGATCGAGGAGAAAAGTGATGAGTGCTGCATCAGATGACCTGGCCTCCACAATCACCTGACTTCAACCCAATTGAGATGGTTTGGGATCAGTTGGACTGCAGAGTTAAGGAAAAGAAGCCAACAGGTGCTCAGAGTGTGTGGGAACTCCTTCAAGACTGTTAGAAAAGCATTCCAGGTGAAGCTGGTTGAGAGAATGACACGTGTGCAAAGCTGTCATCCAAGGCAAAGGGTGGCTACTCTGAAGAACCTCAAATAATCTCAAATGTTTAACACTTTTTTTCATTGCTACATGATTCCATACATGTTCATAGTTTCGATGTCTTCACTATTATTCTACGATGTAAAAAAAAAAAAATGAAAAACCCTTGAATGGGTAGGTGTCCAAACTTTGACTGGTACTGTGTGTGTGTATGTGTAATATATATATATATATATATATATATATATATATATATATATCTCTCTCTGTTTTAGCCTGTTTTTTTGTTGCTATGTGTATGTGTATTCTTCTGAAGTTGAAGCTGTTCCCCTCATCTCCATAGGGACCTTTCGAAGTGTTCTTCTGATGTTGTGTTCCGACTGGACCAGGACGAAGGTGTAATGGGATTAAGCACCCATCTGGTCAACCTCTCCAAGATGATGAAAAGGTCTCCTTCAAGGTCTGTTCAGTACTATTGCCTGAAATGGAATTAACTTACCTCATACCTCTAATAGTAGGTATTAACTTATGGCTCCACCTCCCCCTTTGCAGTGAAAGACTAAGGGAGCTGATAGTGGATTTCCACCCTCCTCAGTTCATTGACAACCTTAGCAGTGTGTTGCCCAGGGAAGCTAAGGACACAGTCGCCAACATCCTGAAAGGTGTGTCCCCTGATTGGTCACCCCTGTTCCCCGCTCTCCTTTCTCACTTTAGTTATTACATTTTTATCTTAACATTTTATTTATTTGCTAACTTAATTTCAAAGCTCTCTAGTGAACTGTAACACTAACTTGGTGTTTCATCTCTGTCTCAGGGCTCAACAAACCTCAGAAACAGGCCATGAAGAAGGTTTTGCTCTCCAAAGATTATACGCTCATAGTTGGGATGCCTGGCACTGGGAAAACCACCACTATATGCACACTGGTAAGAGCAGTGTTTGTCATTTCCCTGTTCTACTTCAATACTCTGGGTGTATTTTGTAAATTCAATCTGGAGTGCCAGAGTGCTCAGTGTTGTCACATTGTCCGTTTGTAAATTCAGAGCGTTAAGCTCGGAGCGTTCAGTGCGCACTGCCCGAGGAGTATGGTTGACCCAGCGTTCTGACCTCACGGTAGTCAAGCACCCGAGGTAACTGGCTAACTTTGGATAGCTTGCTAGCTAATTCCAGACACAAATGAGGGAACACCTCACTGACCATTTTACTCACCCTAGACGAGCTGGTTAGGCTGTTCATGTTATCCAGAGCATTGGTGGCATTAACTGTGCTGCTGGCAACAATTTAATTACTATTTCTTTGCCAACGTTTAATGACACCGGCCATATTCAAGGGGTGTTGAGCTTTGTAAATTAATCCGTTTTTCTGCACATTCTGCACAATTTACGAACTGTGACCCTTGTTCGTGCAATGTATGTGTGAATGTGATCAACATTGGAATGGTTGTTGAGTCTCCTTCCTCTCTGTCCTTACTCAGGTGCGTATTCTCCATGCATGTGGCTTCAGTGTGCTACTGACCAGCTACACCCACTCTGCTGTGGACAACATCCTGCTAAAGCTCCGGAGGTTCAAGGTGGGCTTCCTGCGTCTGGGCCGGGCTCAGAAGGTCCACCCAGACATCCTGGCCTACACAGAGGAGAGGTGTCGGACCAACGGCATCCACACTCTCCCTGAGCTGGAGAATCTTTACAACAAGGAGGTGAGTGGGCTAAACTGAGGGAAAGAGGCAACTTAGAGCGATGCTCTGCCACCCAACTATGCTGCACTTAACCCAGGCTAAGGAAGAGCAGTTCCGTGATTAGGGCTGTTATAGTGACCATATTACCGCCACACTGGCGGTCACGAGTTATGACGACAGTCAAATTCTGCTTGACCCGTTTTGTCATGGTAATTAGGCTTCTCCAAGCTCTGCTGCATTTTTATCTATTTTATTTCAAATCAAATTTATTTCTATTGCCCTTCTTACATCAGCTGATATATCAAAGTGCTGTACAGAAATCCAGCCCAAAACCCCAAACGGCAAGCAAGTATTTGGCAATTTTCTTTGGCGATTTTTAGGGCCTTCCTCTGATGCCGCTTGGAATAGAGGTCCTGGATGGCAGGAAGCTTGGCCCAAGTGATGTACTGGGCCGTACGCACTACCCTCTGTAGTGCCTTGCGGTCGGAGGCCGGGCAGTTGCCATACCAGGCAGTGATGCATCCAGTCAGGATGCTCTCGATGTTGCAGCTGTAGAACCTTTTTAGGATAGAGGACCACTATGGTGTTGAACGCTGAGCTATAGTCAATGAATAGCATTCTCACGCAAGTGTTCCTTTTGTCCTTTTCTTTTAGTATTCTTCATACTATAAAATAATGACACTGAATTATAAGCAAATCTTGTCTGCTAAATGAACTAGTGTAGCCCACAGCTATATGGCATAGCCAGATCAGGGCCTAACATAAGGACAACTGAGTATGCTATTCTGTTCTGAAATCGACTACATTTTCTTCATGTTTCTTTAGGCCTATCTAAAATAAATAATGGATTTATTGTGATGGTTTATTACATGGATTTGTTAGACTTTTTAAATGTAGATTTTCCAAAGGTCTGCATCAGTGGCGTGTAGGCTATGGGTGGAAGCCAGGAGATCCTGAATGTGTTTGTTAATTAACTGTCAATTACTGTGAGACAGGCAGTTATTTGCTTGACAATCACCTGCTGACAATTTTATGACTGCCACAGCCCTATCGCATGATCTACAATTGTTCAAATGGACTCTCACAAGATGGCAGAACACAACCATTGAGAGACTACAGTTCTCATACAAAAACTTTTATGTAATAACCCCTCCCATCTCTCCATAGCTGGTGGTGGCCACCACGTGCATGGGTGTAAAGCACCCCATTTTCTCCCGTCGTCGTTTTGACTTTTGCATTGTGGATGAGGCGTCCCAGATCAGTCAGCCAGTGTGCCTTGGGCCCCTGTTCTATGCCCAGCGCTTTGTCCTGGTGGGGGACCACCAACAGCTGCCTCCCATTGTCCAGAACAGAGAGGCTAGGTGAGTAGATTCTAGTGATGGGGTCAAAAATTGATAAAGTTACACCAGGATGTTATCGTTTTGACAAGATTGCAATATATTTTTGCTCTAGCTTCACCAAAATATTAATATTTGCCCTTCATAGCTTGTTCTCCATCTTTTTAAATAGGGCGACAATTTGTTTTATTTCCATGACATAAAAAAATCACAGTATCGAATTTCAATATGTATTGCGATTCTAACGGCAACATATCGTTATAATATCGTATCCTGAGGTCCCTGGCAATTCCCAGCCCTAGTAGACACATCCCTACAACCACCACCGACCCCACCTCTCAGGATCGATGAAACCAAACATACAATAAGAGTGTGGACTCTTTGAGTAGAGTTTCCTCTCCATTTCTAATGTTTCAAGTCGTCATCAGGTTGTTGGGTATGGACGAGAGTCTATTCAAGCGTCTCGAACGTAAAAGTGAGGCTGTAGTCCAGCTGAACGTCCAGTACAGGATGAATAGGTGGGTTATTCTTCCTAACAAAATCATGTCAACTATTTCATACATTTATTTCAGCATCAATTTGTTTTTCTATTGTTTATCTATTTTTCTCAATGGTTACTGTTTCCTTTTGTCACACCCAACGTTTTTATAACTAATTTCATGGTGGCCTCCACAGTAAAATCATGTCCCTAAGTAACACTCTGATGTACGGAGGGAGGCTGGAGTGTGGCTCAGAGAGGACGGCCAGCGCCATGCTGACCCTGCCCTCCCAGGGCTCTGTCCAGAGGGAGCTGGAGCTGAGTCTGGGCCGGCCGGAGGACCTGGCTTGGGTCCAGGCAGCTCTGGAGCCTCTCAACCCTGTCTGCTTCCTGGACACCACCCAGGTCAGGCTCTTGCGCCAATATTGTTCTTACAATACTCTTTATTTTGATTACTATATTTTGCATGATGCCACAAACCTAAATAAGCATTTAAGTGTGGCTTGTTTGACGTGTGTATATGTGTGTAACGGTGTTGTTGGACCTTTGTATGTTATTCGTCCTGTATATGCATGCCTCTTCTTTGAGTGCCTCACTGCTGCTCTGACTGACAGGTTCCAGCCCTGGAGACGGTTGACCAGGGGGGAATCAGCAACCAGACAGAAGCTGCTCTGGTGCACGGCATAGTCAGTCTGCTATTGAAGGTGGGAGCTTCAATAAAAGTCAAATGAAATGCACAAATTTCAATTAATTAATCCAATTTACTTGGACTCACAGCAATGACAGAGATTGTATGTACTGTGTTAGAACAGCAGAACTGTCTTTGTTCCCCCCCACCCCTTTGGTTCAAAATGTCACTCAGTGCTCTGCTTTGTGATTGCTCTGCATTGATACATGTAGAGGTAGTACTACACTAACTAACCTGTTATTAACTGGGTGGTTCGAGCCCTGAATGCTGATTGTCTGAAAGCCATGTTATATTAGACCGTATACCATGGGTATGACCAAACATTTATTTTTACCGCTCTAATTACGTTGGTAACCAATTTATAATGGCAATAAGGCACCTCGGATTTGTGAAATAAATGGCCGATATACCACGGTAAGGGCTGTGTCCTAGCACTCTTATGTTGTGGATTGCTTATTGCTTAATTATACCCTTGTGCTCTACTAGGCTGGGTGCAGGGCCAGTGACATCGGGGTCATTGCTCCCTACAGACAACAACTGAAGGCCATCTCAGGCCTACTAGCCGGGCCAGCCTTCAGCACTGTGGAGGTCAACACTGTGGACAAGTACCAGGGCCGCGACAAGAGCGTCATCATCGTTTCCTTTGTCAGGAGTCACCCAGAAGGCAATGTGAGTTGACCTTAAACCGACCATGTCTCTTGAGATCTTGACCTTTGTCAAAGTACCTCAATTTTGGATGGATAGTTAAAATAGATTCTCTACAAATTTCAACATTAGTTATTTGTAAATAAATTGGACATATTGTATGTGGCATGACATTTTTGATCTGTGTGAGACCTCGTCTGTTGCCAGCTGGGTGAGCTGCTGAAGGACTGGAGGAGGCTGAATGTGGCCATCACGAGAGCTAAACACAAGCTCCTCATGGTGGGCTCGGCCCCCACCCTGCGCCGCTACGCCCCCCTGGAAAAACTCCTCAACCACCTCACACAGGAGAGTATGATATCCTTTACACTGCCCAGTATGGCCTTAACCATGGCTGAGAGAAATACAGTGATGAATGGATGCTGTGGAGGTGCTATCATGTTTGTTGTATAGTGTCGTGTCTTTGGCTATGCTGGATTAAGTGATATGACATGCTATTCTGTAAATGTTTTTATCCGTAATTAATATTACCTGATTGAGCTAATCATGTAAATGTAATTAACTAGAGAGTCGGGCACCACAAAATAATATTTATAGAGCTGTTATCTTCCTTGATTACAAATTACGTCATAAAGGAAAACGTCCCGAGCGGGCGCAACAGATATGACAGCTTGTTACACAAAGGAAAAGGGCTGGGTTTGAGTGAAAGAGCGGGAAGACTGAGGGACACAGGAAGAAGCTGTGCTATCGTAAATACAGTATCTGATGCATTCTAAATTACCGCCCATTTGGAAAAGGAAAATGCAATAAATATTTACTCTAAGCAGTGCTTAGGTAGGTTGGTGGTAGATGGAAGGCCGTGTTGCCAAACCGAGTCCTTTGAAGAATGTCTCTGGTTGTCAATTGGATACGTTGTAGTAACATCGTTTGGTGATACAGGATACTCTCTGTTCCTTCCTAACCCTCGTTGCATCTGCTGTTGCTATCTCAATGGCTAGGAGGTATCAC